>NC_142036.1:59657654-59826582 GCF_982192425.1 Myodes glareolus | reverse complement strand
TATGGTGAGAGGGTGGTAGTAAGAAAATCTTATGTTCATCAGCAGTAATGTGATTAGGAGCCACACACACAACTCTATTCTTCCACCTATAGCAGCCTGAGGATCTCTTAATCAGATGAAGCAAGGATTTGTGGCTGTACCCTAAAAGAAATACCAGGGCTATCAGTATGAAGCAAATCGGGACTTTATTAAGAAAAGTTTCAAGCACCAATTTAAGCATGAATATTAAGAGCAAGTAAGCTCCTTAGGGAAAGCATTGTTTTATGCAAGTGTGTACATGGCATTCTCAAGCTGGTGCCAACTTTAGTGTCTTAATGGTAACCATATGTACATTGACACAGTTTCAGTGGCTTCTCAAGTTACATCTCAAAGGCTGCTAACAAACTTTAATTTGGGGGTGTAGGGGGGTATAGGGGAATGGTGGATTGAATAGAATATAGTGGATAAAGTAAAACTATCTATATTGTTGTGGGAATTCAGTTGGATAGTTTGTTGTATGGAAAGACTTGGCACAACAGGTATTGTCTTCTCTAGAGATAGATGACCTCATAAAATCGGGTGGGGCAAAGGGCCATATGCTCTCACTTGGACTGTGAAGGGCTTGCGAAGTCACAGCTTGGTAACCTTCTGTGGACCTCCCTCATATACTTTGGGAATGAATAGGTGTTGACAGCTGCAGAAGCAGCAGCAGCAGCGTAGCTGTTTTGTTTCTGTATCGCATGAGTTATTGAACAAACCTGACTTTGTCCCTGATCTCCTTTCCCACATTACTGCATGCAGGCTTTTTTTTTTTTTAAATAAATGAAATAAGGCCATACGTGCATTAAAAATAAAACCAGTTTGTTGTTATTTTAATATTCTTGCTGATATAAACCTACATAAAATTATATTTTTTCCTCTATACAGGCAACCCTTTGTTAATTGTGCTGAAATTCTTTAGCTTTAGATGGCAAGAGATTTCAACCAGACTTTGGGATTAGGTTTTTTTGTTTTTTTTTCCCCCTAACTACATTTTATTACATTCCTTTCTTTCCTGCCAAATTAATTGTTTTTTAATGAAAGACGTCTCGGATGGGAATAGTGAATGGGATACCTCTCTCCTTCTGCCAGGCTTTCAGTACAGGTATTGCAAAGTGCTGGATGAGACTTGAGACCTGTGTTGCTACAATTAGCCTCTGTGTCACAGATCTCTATTTTTTCTAGCAATGTCCCTGCTTGAGAGTGGGGACTAATTTGTTTTGAGAGTTATGAAGCTACCATTCTTTTTTTGTTCTGTTTTGTTTTGTTTTGTTTTTTGGTAGACTAAAGTTTTTTGTGTGGTGTGGTGTGTGTATGTGTGTGTGTGTGTGTGTGTGTGTGTGTGTGTGTGTGTGTGTATGTGTGTCCCAGTCCAGTTGGATTTGATGTGCCATTAGAACAGGCACACTGCCTCAGTGGGTGGACCAACCCCTTCCGGTCCTGACTTCCTTGCTCTTCTTCTCCCTCCTTCTGCCCTTCAGCTGGACATTGGGAGCTCAGTCTTTGCTCTGATGAGGGTCTCTGTCTCTATATCTCCATCCATCGCCAGACAAGATTTCTTCTTAAAAAAATAAAATAAAATAATAAAAAGAAAAGAACAGGCTTCTAAGAAATAATAACAAAACACCGCAAAATGAAAAATAAGATAAAACAAAAAAACATCACATCAAAGTTGAACAAAGCAAACCAATGGAAGAGCCCAAGAGAAGTCACAAGAATCAGAGACCCACTTGTTCACACACTTGGGATTCCCATTAGAAACACTAAACCTGTAATACGTACACATAAGACCTGGTTCTATGCTTGCTGTTTCAGTCTCTGTGTGTTAAGAACCTTGCTCAGTTGATTTAGAAGGTCATATTCTTTTGATGACCTCCATCTTCTCTGGCACTTATATTCCTTCTGCCTCCTCTTCTACAGCATTCCCTGAACCCTGGGATGAAGGATTTGAAGGTGACATCCCATTCAGAGCTGAGTGTTTTAAGGTCTCTTACTATCTGTTTGAAGTCTGGCTGTGGGTGTCTGTACTTGTTCCCATTTGCTGCAGGAGGAAGCTTCTCTGGTGATGAACAAATAAGGCGCTGATCTATGAGGGCAGCAGGATGTTACTAAAAGTCATTTCATTGCTATTTTCTAAAAGGCCTGTAGTATTGGTTTTACTTTACTTTGCCTTCACTCTTCAGTCTCCATTTTTCATCAGACCTCCATGGAATCTGTCTCATGCTGCTCTCCCGGGAGCACACAGTTATGGCGCCCAGGGTGCATTCCCGAGCCTCATCATAAATATCAGGGGAGTGGTGTTTTCTAATAGCTTGGTTATACTTTAGTCGTGGACAGTCCAGTGTCACTACATTTTAGCATTGGGCACTTCTCACTGCTGCTGCCTACCTCAGCAATTGTTTTGAGCTTGGAATGTCCTGCCCCTAGTTACCACATTTTAATTCATTCTCTTTTCCTTTCGAAGTTGTTTTCTTAAAATGCTACAGTTAACAAATTTTACTCCTCTTGCTCTTGTGAATTACAGAGTTTGTTTTGTAAGAGAATCAAATCTTTTGCCTTTTGTTTCTCATTCTCTAGCTAATTATGTCCTATGATGATCCCCAGATTCCAGCGAGGAAAAGCAGAAAGCTGTCTCGTGTTCTGCATCTGAGATTCCAAGCCCAGCAAGGCCTGCTGCGTCTGTGTCCTCCAGGGTACTGAGCAGTTGTTTTTTGCATTATGTCCAGGAGACCCATCGCACCGCCTTCCTGCTGCTCCTCTCTGGTTTCCACGCCTCTGTGTGCGGCTGCTTCTCTTGTCGGTCTGATCACTTGCCAGTCAGGAATTCTCAGAGTTTCTAGGCCCTTAGTTTTACCTTGCCGGCCTTTGAATAGAAAATTATTTCACGCTAAAATATGGAATGTCGATATAAATATAACCACAAGTACAAGCATAATATACATTACATACAACTATAAAACTGTTGAAAATTCAGTATTACCTTCAGGGTAAGCGACTGTTTCCTGCAAGAGCTGAATGAAGGACAGCTTGTTCAGCACATGCTGATCCATTCTGACTCCTTTCCGAAACAGCATCTTCATTTAAAATGGAGAATTGCCATACACTCTGCTCCAAAATCTAAAACACTTGAAGTCCAGCTTCCATTTCCACAGAACATTTTAATTTCTCCAAACAGCTTCTAATTTCCAGGAAAGATTCCTAGATGTGAAATGTCACTTTATGACTAATTTCCGAATTCCCCTATTGGGCAAGCTGAGGCTTATCTGGCAAGCTTTAAAGGCTGTTTTCAAAAGACTTCAAAAGGACAAGTAATCAGCAATTAGCTTCTTTTAACTTCCAAAAACATTCTATTTAGATCTTTTTCTGTATCAAGAATATTTTAAAAGATATTTCAGGGGAACTCCATAACTGCTAAAGACATGATCAAAATGGCAGTAAGATACAATATCAAAAAATGACAGTAATTAAATTCTTGCATTCAGAAATTACAAGATTAACAGAACAAGGAAGCCACATAATGACATGAATTTAATAACTATATTATTCATTGCTATCATTTGTGAGGATATTATAAGCAAGGGTAGAATATTGGATGCTTCTAAACATTTTGATATTTTTTAAAAAGAGTATTTGTTCCATCTTTTACAAAGAGGTCTTAATTTATATCTCTTAAATATCTTGATAACTTGCATTATTAGTACTGTCAAAATTAGAGACATTAATCTTTAGGGAAAATTTAAAGTTAAACCACCCCCATGTATCATTCATTTGATCTTGCTCCATGACAGTGCCCTCTCTATACCTTGAGAAGTGACTGATTAGTCATGGGTAGGATATAGCAGAATGCTACAATATTGCATTAGCAGGAGCCTAAGAAATTCAGAGGATAAACATTGAGAATCTTAACAGAGGTCAACAGCGATTATGTGTCTCTTCGAACAAAAGCATACTCCTCTATCCCACAGACATCTTGCTCTGAGCTATTGCTAATCAATGCTCATGACTCACTCAAAACTTCTCTCTGAACTGTAATTGGGAAGTAGTGTATATATTAACATTTTATTTTAACATTTAAATATTAACACTAGCATTTACAAATTACTAATTAATTAATTAATTAAAACATAAATAAAACATAAACTAACATTTAAAAGAAGGTGATTTCATTACTTTCTCCAATAGACAGGTCATCTGGACAAAAAAATAAACAAGATCATAAGAGTTAAATGACATTATATATCAAATGGAACCAACAGATATCTGCAGAATATCCTACCCAAACATAAAAAAAATGCACATTATACTCAACCACACACAGAGGCTTTTCTGGTATATAAAACAAATCCTTAAAAATTTAAAATAACTGAAATTTCAGGCTGACCTCGAACTTCTGATTTTCCTATCTCTGCCTCCTTCAGCAAATCCTATCAACATGTGCCACCAGAAATAGCAAGCACAACAGAGAAGTGATAGAGATGCCAGGAGATGTGGATAGTCCTGATCTCAAGTGTCAGTCTGAAGCAAGTACTGACCAAGCCTACGATCACAGCATACTGGCGTGCCTTGAGAAGGACTTACATATTTGTGACAAACCACTGGCTTTGATAATACTTGTTTACAGTATTATGGACATTACCACTTTCAAGGATTTAATGGACATATCTCTAATTATTAACTTGAGTCTGGAAAGTCATAAGGCTTTTGAGAAATTCAAATAGAGAACATGAAAAATCTGAAACCACCCATTAAAAAATAATTAAAATAATTTTTGTATCCTATCTGACTACAATGCAATAAAACTTAAAATTGAAGCAAATTCCTGATAAATACATATTAATTCATGAAGATTAAGCAGCCTGTTACTGAATGATGAATGGTTCAAAGAAGAAATCAAGAAATAAATAAATTGCTCAAACTAATGAAAATGAACCACAACGAAACCTTCACAAAACACTGAAAGCAGTCCTACACAGGAAATTTCTACCTCTACTTGCTAACATTAAAAAATTAAAAAGCATAAAAAAATGGCTTAAAATTCAAAATGGTTGAAAACAAGAAAAAATGAAATCCAAACCCAGTGAAAATCAAGGACTACAAAACTCAGAATGGAAATCAAGGAAAGAGAAACAAAATAAATACAAAAATAGACAGATGTAAGATATTGTTCTTTGAGAAGAACAATGAGATTGAGAGACCCTTGTTCCAACTAAGCAAATGAAAAAATGGGGGTCCCAAATTGACAGAATCAGAAATGAACAGGGAAACATTACAAGAAACACAAAGGCAATTCAAATTATTGTGAGTATTTGAAAAAAAACAAATAAACCTGTACTTCATTAATATGAAAAAACTAAAGAAATAAATTAATTTTTGGCTTCAAACAACCACCATACTAAATCAAGAAGTCAGCCTAAACTGACCTATAACAACTGAGGAGACACAAATAGTAATAAAAAAGTCTCCCAGCTAACAACAGTCTGGAGCCAGAGGTATTTACAACTGATGAATTTACAATTTAGAGATTTCATCTTACCTCAGTCAGACTGACAAACATCAACAAAGCAATGGAAAACAAATGTTGGAAAAGGTGTTGGCAAAGAGGCCTTCAGTAATTGCTGGTGAGGTTGTAAACTGGTGCAGCTGCTGTGAAAATCAGTGTGGAGAATTCACTGACTCAAAATTAATTCAAAAAGTTAAAAATAGCACCAGGCAGAGGCGGGTCCTCCCTGTGGAGCTCTCCCGAATCCTGTCCCAGCCTATATCCAGGTACACCTTCCTCTCTTCCCCACTTCCCTCTGGGGCCACAAGATCTCCCCAGAGCTGCTCGCTTGCACGCTGGGCCTGGGTTGTGGGCTCAGGCTGGCAGGGGCAGTTCCTTTGCTTTGAGAGCCTGCCTGAGGACAGGTAAGCTCTGTCTCAGCTCAGCCACACTCGTGGCCAGCAAGAGACAGTGATCTTCTAGCAGACATCCATTGGAGGAGGAGTGAGTTTGCTCCTGTCCCGAGGGCTTTGGCTAGGAGGAATTCAGACTTTCCCTGCCCCCCTCTACTTTCTGGTCACCAGGCAGAGGTGGGCCCTCCCTGCAGAGCTCTCCCGAATCCTGTCCTAGCCTTTATCCAGGTACACCTTCCTCTCTTCCCCGCTCCCCTCTGGGGCCACAAGATCTCCCCAGAGCTGCTCCCTTGCACGCTGGGCCTGGACTGTGGGCTCAGGTCGGCAGGGGCATTTCCTTTGCTTTGAGAGCCTGTCTGAGGACAGGCAAGCTCTGTCTCAGCTCAACCACACTCCTGGCCAGCAAGAGACAGTGATCTTCTAGCAGTCATCCATTGGAGGAGGGGTGAGTTTGCTACTGGCCCGAGGGCTTTGGCTAGGAGGAATTCAGACTTTCCCCGCCCCCCTCGACTTTCTGGTCACGAGGCAGAGGAGGCTCCTCCCTGCAGAGCTCTCCTGAATCCTGTCCCAGTCTTTATCCAGGCACACCTTCCTCTCTTCCCCCCTTCCCTCTGGGGCCACAAGATCTCCCCAGAGCAGCTCCCTTGCACGCTGGGCCTGGGCTGTGAGTGCAACCAGGCAGGAGGGAGTGCCTGTATGTCAATAGGCTGCCTGAGGAAAGGTAGACCTTCTGTCAGTGAAGTCCCTGCCCAACAAGGGAACCTGACCTGGTACCAGAAGATCCAATAGAGAGCATTTGAAGGAAGAGATGGGCAGACGCCAAGGCAAGAACTCCTCCAACAATCTAAAAAACAACATGAAAACACCAGATCCCAATGACCCTACAATAGAAGGTCTTGAACCTCTTAATTCAGAAGAAGCAGAAAAAAATGCCATTATGAAAGCAATAGAGTCCCTTAAACAGGATATGAATAACTCCCTTAAAGAACTGGATGAGAAGTACAACAAAAAGATTGAAGAAATGAGTAAAGAAATGGATGAGAAATATAACAAAAAGTTCGAAGAAATGAGTAAATCCATGAATGATACACTGGGAAACCAAGAAAAAACAATCAAACAGGTAATGGAAACAGTTCAAGAATTGAAAACTGAAATGCAGTCAATGAAAAAAACACAAAACGAGGGCCGGCTGGATATGGAAAATCTAGGTAAACGAACAGAGACTACAGAATCAAGCATAACCAATAGGACACAAGAGATGGAAGAACGAATCTCAGAGTCTGAAGATACCATAGAGAAAATAAATGCTCTGATAAAAGAAAACAGCAAATCCAATAAATTCTCATCACAAAACATTCAAGAAATCTGGGACACAATAAAAAAAAAAAACAAATCTAAGAATAATAGGGATCGAAGAAGGAGAACTGCAGATCAAAGGACCAGAAAATATATTCAACAAAATTATAGAAGAAAACTTTCCCAACATAAAGAATGATAGTCCTATGAAGGTTCAAGAAGCATACAGAACACCGAATAGACTTGATAAAAAAAAAACATCCCCTCGTCATATAATAATCAAAACACAAAACATACAGATTAAAGAAAGAATATTAAGAGCTGCAAAGGAAAAAGGGCAAGTAACTTATAAACGTAAACCTATCAGACTTACACCGGACTTCTCTATGGAAACCATGAAAGCCAGAAGGTCCTGGATAGAGGTACTGCAGAAAATAAGAGAGCATGGATGCAAACCCAGACTACTATACCCAGCCAAGCTATCGTTCACTATCAATGGAGAAAACAAAATATTCCAAGATAAGAACAAATTTAAACAATTCATAGCCACAAACCCAGCCTTACTGAAAGTAATAGAAGGAAAATTGCAACCCAAGGAATCCAACATTGCCAACATTACCTACAATAACTCAGACATCTAGCGACCCTTCACGAGCTTAACTCAAAAAAGGGACACATACAAACTCTATTAAACAAATAAACAAAAAATAATAATAACTGGAGTCAACAACCACTGGTCATTAATATCACTGAATATTAATGGACTCAATTCACCTATAAAAAGGCACAGACTAAGAGATTGGATACGAAAACAGGATCCAACATTCTGCTGTTTACAAGAAACACACCTCAACCACAAAGACAGACATCTACTCAGAGTAAAGGGCTGGGTAAAGTTTTTCAAGCAAACGGACCTAAGAAACAAGCAGGTGTGGCCATTCTAATTTCCAACAAAATTGACTTCAAACTAAAATCAATCAGAAGAGATGGAGATGGACATTTTATACTCATAACAGGAACAATTCATCAGGAGGAAGTCTCAATCCTGAATATCTACGCCCCTATTATAAAGCCTCCTCCTTATGTAAAAGAAACACTTCTAGAACATCAAACCACAGTCATCAAACCACACACACTAATAGTAGGAGACTTCAACACTCCTCTCTCACCAATGGACAGGTCAATCAGACAGAAACATAACAGAGAAATAAGAGAATTATTGGAGGTATTGAATCAAATGGACTTAACAGACATCTATAGAACATTCCACCCAAATAGGAAAGAATATACCTTCTTCTCTGCAGCTCATGGAACCTTCTCGAAAATTGACCACATACTCGGTAACAAAGCAAACTTACACAGATACAAAAAAATATTAGTAACCACCTGTGTCTTGTCAGACCACCATGGATTAAAGTTAGAATTCAACAACAGTGCTACCCCCAGGAAGCCAACAAATTCATGGAAGTTGAACAGTCAACTACTGAATCACCCCTGGGTCAAGGAAGAAATAAAGAAAGAAATTAAAGTCTTCCTTGAATTTAATGAAAATAAAGACACAACATACTCAAACCTATGGGACACTATGAAAGCAGTGCTAAGAGGAAAGTTCATAGCACTAAGTGCCCAATTAAAGAAAATGGAGAAAGCACACATTGGAGACTTAACAGCACACTTGAAAGCTCTCGAAAAAAAAGAAGCTGATTCACCCAGGAGGAGTAGAAGACTGGAAATAATCAAACTGAGGGCTGAAATCAACAAAATAGAAATAGAGAAAACAATCCAAAGAATCAATGAATCAAAAAGCTGGTTCTTGGAGAAAATCAACAAGATCGACAAGCCCCTATCCAAATTAATCAAACGGCAGAGAGAGAACATGCAAATTAATAAGATCAGAAATGAAAAGGGGGACATAACCACAGATGCAGAGGAAATTCAGAGAATCATTAGATCTTACTACGAAAATTTATATGCCACAAAGTTGGAAAATGTACAAGAAATGGACATTTTTTTAGATAAGTACCATATACCAAAGTTGAACCAAGACCAGGTGAACAATCTAAACAGACCTGTCAGTCGTGAAGAATTAGAAGCTGTTATTAAAAATCTCCCTACCAAAAAAAGCCCAGGACCAGATGGTTTCAATGCAGAATTCTACCAGAACTTCCAGGAAGAGCTAATACCTATACTCCTTAATGTATTTCACAATATAGAAACAGAAGAATCATTGCTAAACTCTTTTTATGAGGCTACAGTTACCCTGATACCAAAACCACACAAAGACACGATCAAGAAAGAGAATTACAGACCAATCTCACTCATGAACATTGACGCAAAAATACTCAATAAAATACTGGCAAACTGAATTCAAGAATACATTAGAAAAATTATCCATTTATTTTTTAAACAATTCATAGCCACAAACCCAGCCTTACTGAAAGTAATATCCCAGAGATGCAGGGCTGGTTCAACAAATGCAAATCTATCAATGTAATACATCATATAAATAAACTGAAAGAAAAAAAACCATATGATCATTTCATTGGATGCTGAAAAAGCATTTGACAAAATTCAACACCCATTTATGATAAAGGTGTTGGAGAGACTGGGGATACAAGGATCATACCTAAATATAATAAAAGCAATATACAGCAAGCCGACAGCTAACATCAAATGGAATGGAGAGAAACTCAAAGCCTGTCCACTAAAATCAGGAACACGACAAGACTCTCACCATACCTCTTCAATATAGTGCTTGAAGTTCTAGCAATAGCAATAAGACAGCATAAGGGGATCAAGGGGATACGAATTGGAAAGGATGAAGTTAAACTTTTGTTATTTGCAGACGATATGATAGTGTACATAAGCGATCCCAAAAACTCTACCAAAGAACTCCTACAGTTGATAAACACCTTTAGTAATGTGGTAGGATACAAGATCAACTCCAAAAAATCAGTAGCCCTCCTATACACAAAGGATAAGGAAGCAGAGAGGGAAATCAGAGAAACATCACCTTTCATGATAGCCACAAATAGCATAAAGTATCTTGGGGTAACTCTAACCAAGGAAGTGAAAGACCTATTTGATAAGAACTTTAAGTCCTTGAAGAAAGAAATTGAGGTTGATACCAGAAAATGGAAAGACCTCCCCTGCTCTTGGATTGGGAGAATCAACATAGTAAAAATGGCAATTCTACCAAAAGCAATCTATAGAGTCAATGCAATTCCCATCAAAATCCCATCAAACTTCTTCACAGACCTGGAGAGAACAATAATCAAGTTTATATGGAAAAACAAAAAACCAAGGATAGTCAAAACAATCTTATACAATAAAGGAACTTCTGGAGGCATCCCTGACTTCAAACTCTATTACAGAGCTACAGTATTGAAAACAGCTTGGTATTGGCATAACAACAGAGAAGTCGACCTATGGAATTGAATAGAAGACCCGGGTATTAACCCACAAATGTATGAACACCTGATTTTTGACAAGGGAGCTAAAGCTATACAATGGAAGAAGGATAGCATCTTTAACAAATGGTGCTGGCATAACTGGATGTCAACCTGTAGAAGAATGAAAATAGATCCATATCTATCACCATGCACAAAACTCAGGTCCAAATGGATTAAAGGCATCAACATTAATCCGACCACTTTGAACCTGATAGAAGAGAAAGTAGGAAGTAGTCTACAAGACATAGGCACAGGAGACCACTTCCTAAGTAGGACCCCAGTAGCACAGACAATAAGAGAAACAATAAATAAATGGGACCTACTGAAACTGAGAAGCTTCTGTAAAGCAAAGGACACTGTCAGTAAGACAAAAAGGCTACCTTCTGACTGGGAGAAGATCTTCACAAACCCCTCAACAGACAAAGGTCTGATCTCCAAAATATACAAACAACTCAAGAAACTAGACACTAAAACTCTAATTAACCCAATTAAAAAATAGGGTACTGAACTGAACAGAGAATTCACAACAGATGAACTTCGAATGGCTAAAAAGCACTTAAGGTCATGCTCAACCTTCTTAGCCATCAGGGAAATGCAAATCAAAACAACTTTGAGGTATCATCTTGCACCTGTCAGAATAGCCAAACTCAAAAACACCAATGATAGCCTATGCTGGAGAGGATGTGGAATGAGGGGAACACTCATCCATTGTTGGTGGGAATGCAAACTTGTACAGCCACTGTGGAAATCAGTGTGGCGGTTTCTCAGGAAACTGGGAGTCAACCTCCCTCAGGACCCAGCAATTCCACTCTTGGGAATTTACCCAAGAGATGCCCTAACATATTACAAAAGCATTTGTTCAACTATGTTCATAGCAGCACTATTTGTAATAGCCAGAACCTGGAAACAACCTAGGTGCCCCTCAATAGAAGAATGGTTAAAAAAGGTGTGGAACATATACACATTAGAGTTTTACTCAGCGGTAAAAAACAATGACATCTTGAATTTTGCATGCAAATGGATGGAAATAGAAAACGCTTTACTGAGTGAGGTAATCCATACCCAAAAAGAGGAATATGGTATGTATTCACTCATAAGTGGATTCTAACTGTAAATAAAGATCTTTGAGCTTATTGTTCGTGATCCTAGAGAAGCTAAATAAGAAGATGAACCTGACGAAAATCATGTAGCTATCCTCCTGGAGATTGGAAATAGACAAGAGTGCCAGGTAACCTCGGGTGCATGGGGGGTGTGGGGGACTGTTGGAAGGGGAGAGGGTTAGAGAGAAGGGAGTAGGGGAGGAATGGGGAAAGATCGGGGGACTGGGATGGGGGGGAGGGAGAATGGATAGATATGGGATCAGGGAAGTATATACCTCAACTAAGGGAGTCATTTTAGGGTTTACAAGAGACTTGAGTATAAAGGGGATCCCAGGTCCAAGAAGAGATCCCCATATTGTTCTCTGGACAGAGGAGAGGGTGCCTGAACCGGCCTCGGCCCACAACCATACTGATGAACATTTTACATATCACCATAGAACCCTCATCTGGCGATGGAGGGAGATGGAGGCGGAGACCCACGTCGAAACACTGGACCTAGCTCCCTAGGTCCAAAGGAGAGGCAGAAGGAAGGAGAACGTGAACAAAGAAGGCAAGAGCAGAGGAAACCTTCATCCGACGTTGGATGGCGATACAGATGGAGACCCATATTGGAGCACCAGACGGAGCCCTCCATGGTCCAAATGAGGAGCAGAAGGATGAAGAAAATGAAAAAAGAAATCAGGACTATGATGGGCGCCATCACCCACTGATACAAGGGGACTGATCTAATGAGAGTTCACCAAGGCCAGCTGGACTGGAACTGAACTAGCATGTGACCTAACCAGATTCTCTGAATGTGGCTGGATTCTCTGGATGTGGCTGGCCCAGAGTCTTTCTGAAAAGCCATTGACAATGACACTGGGACTTGTTTCCTCTGCATATACTGGATTTTTGGGATCCAGTCTGTTTGGATACTCACCTTCCTGGACCTGGAGGGAGGGGGGAGGAACTTGAACTTCCCACAGGGCAGGAAACCCTGACTACTCTTAGGGATGGAGAGGGAGGAGGAGAGGGAGTGGGGGAAGTGGGAAGGTGTTGGGAGGAGGTGCGGAATTGGAAACTTTTATAATTTAATAAACTTTAAAAAAAAGTTAAAAATAAATCGATTATATGACCTTGACATACCACTCCTTGGCATATACCTAAAGGACTTGACCCTCCTCAAATACTGGCTCAGCTGTGTTCATTGCTGTTGTATTAACAATAGCTAGGAAATGGAAATAACCTAAATACCATCAATATATCACATAGCAAGTTTCTAGTTCCAAATCTTTAGATATAGTACATATCTAGATTACCACAGAAACCAGGAAATAAAAAGGGAACATGGTCAGAGTAGGGGGTAAAGTAACCATGTCCTTGTCAAGGAAATGGAGAAAAGGAGGGCTCTTTAGGGTCGGGAAGGGCAATAAATATTGAACATGGAGGGATAAGGAGAAATGAGAATATCAGGGTATAAGGATTAGATCAGAGAAATGTGGAAAAGGGGGATATTTTAGGGCAGGGCATGGCAGTTAATATTGAACATCGAAGGAGGACAAAGGAGAACAACAGGGTACGAGTGATCTGACTTGGAAAATGTGAAAAGGGCTGGGCTTTAATTAGGGTGAATAAATGCTGAAGAAGGAGGGAGGTAGATAACAGTACGGATGTCTGAAAAATCATAAGAAATCATAGTATCATCTATCTACTTACAATTAAGTTTCATCATCAGGTATACTGGTGCTTTAATATTAGAAGCAATGTATGTAGGCTGACTTTCCAGGCACCCTGATAACTTATTTTTCAGTATGAGATTAGTTCTATATATTGAGGTAACCACACCAAAACACACTTCTTGAAATCTCATTCATCTCCTATTCTACACATTCCTTCACATGTCATAGGCTCATTGGTATGTACTATTTTGCATGTTAGTGATTTATTCAGTTGATAATCATTTTTTCAAAATTTAAATCACCACCATAGCTCATGATATAACTTAGTAGTAGGCTTTTCTACCATTTGTGAGACTTTCGTTCAATCGCAGAATCACTTAATCATTAATTATTCTGTCAAGTACCACTAGATGGATACAACTGAAGATTGTACTGCTTACCTATTGATAAATAAGACTTGAAATTCAACAAAAGTAGAAGTTATTGCTATACAATAATGACTCTCTAGTACTTCAATGCCTTAGTCAATGAATTCCATGAAACAGATCTTTCTCTCTCTCTCTCTCTCTCTCTCTCTCTCTCTCTCTCTCTCTCTCTCTGTGTGTGTGTGTGTGTGTGTGTGTGTGTGTATGTGTATGAGAGAGAGAGAGAGAGAGAGAGAGAGAGAGTTAGAACCAGACAAAGAGACAGAGACACATAATCACTCAAGAGGAGACAGAACAACCATGCTCCTATCGTAGAGAAAGTCTTTTTGCAATTATTATTGTAAAAGTAATATTTTAATCAGAGCATTGCAGTTATCTGTTATAAATCCAATGATGGAAATTTAAATGTGTCTTAATTAAGTATGACCTTGAAGAACCTCAAATGATAAAAATATTTTTGTCTTTCCTGAACAATTTTTCTAAGTGGTTGCATATAAGTTGAAAAATCACTGTTACAAAAACAGACTGTGTTATTTTGCCAAATATAAAGTCATATAAGTCCTAGATACTCGCTATACTGCATGATCATAAATTTTCAGCATTTTGGTTTCCCCAAACTAACCACTTTTATATCAATATGTTTCATGAGTCTGCATCATGCACACGGACACACAGGTTTATCAATAAATAGAAAGATAACAACATTAGCAATGTGCTAGATTAAGGCTACATAGCTAACAGTTTGTAAATGCTATTTCATGAATTAAAAGGCACCATATTATTTGATTATAGCTATAGCAGTCTAAATAGGCTGAGACGTTCATTCAGCGATTCTATGACATATGATGTGATTATTTTCAAATTATTACTTTATAATAACATTAATTTTTGATCACACTAAAATCTGTGAAAAGGAAATAACTTTCCAATAAATGGTATTTCCTCTTAAAGATTAAAGTGCACATTTTTATAAATTTTTGGTGGGAGTCAAACTAGTCCTCAAGTTGAGATATTCCGGATGCATGTTTGAATTCCAGAATTAAAAAGCCAACAAATGAATAATTCCTTTCTAAGGGCAAAGATAAATATGGTATTTTTGAGTAGTCTTCAACTGAAATTACATCATAATACAAAAATTATAAAAAACTGGATTTTGTTTGTTTTGTTACATTTTCATCATTTCATATATCTTCTCACCAAAATGATCTTGATGTGAATGTTATATGCTCAAGTATTATTAATAAGTACTAGAAAAAACATTGAATAGAGTCTATTATTTAGAGACTTGTAAGTGATGTCAGTACCACTATGCAGGAAACCCTGGAATCCTAAGATTTTGGGATACGTGAAGTTAGCAATTATATGGCTGTCAGTGAACTAAACATCATCAGGTAATCTGCCAGCACCTTCTTTTTTCTTCCTGACTGTGAGAACTGAATGCCTGCTGTGTAAAAGTCATCAAGTCTATGTCATCTGGTTATAACAGCTCAAATAGATTCAGACAATTAGAGATCTGAGAAATGTGATGGGTTGTTTTCAATCTATTTTGAATAACCTTAATTTCTATTGACATTTGTTTTTAAGGAAAAAAATCACATCAAAATCTAATAATAAAATGTGTCTAGAAGTAATTATTGAGAGTGAGATGCCTGGAAGGAAGCTGTGTCTACAGAGACTGGATTACTGATTCAAACTGCAGTACTGGGAGAGAAATGAATGTTGCAGGACCACAGGCTAACTACCTTGTCTCAATTTAGTTCTAGCATTCCAGAACAGCTATTACTTCCTCATCTCTGTGTCTGAGTGAACTGCTTGTCCCTAATAAATACAAAAAATCCTTTTGGAATCTTTTAACTTAGCAGACCACTAAGATCCATCAACCCTAAACCTAAGAATGTCATCATATTGGGCTTGGAAAAGCTTCTCACATCTTGCCTAACTGCTTTTCTAGAGTACCCACCAATGTGTTTCAAACTTCTCTAGGTCCATGACTTTCTTCATTCTGTAAATCTATAAATATTCATGAGATTGAATTCCTGTTGGAACATGAAATTTGGGTAACCAAATTCTTTGTTCCTGAGCAATTTAACACCCATGTAGATAAATCTATTTCTTGCTTAACTGATGTGGTGAGTCACCATAATCAAGGACACTTAAAGAAGAAAATTCTATTGGGGCTTAGCATTTCAGAAGGTGAGTTCATAACCATTGTGACATGGAACCTGGCAACTGATGGGCACACAGAGTTCTGGAGCAGTACCTGAGAACTTTGCATCTCTATGGAGAGAGGAGAGAGGAAGGGAGGGAGGGAGGGAGGGAGAGAGAGAGAGAGAGAGAGAGAGAGAGAGAGAGAGAGAGAGAGAGAACAGACAGACTTAGGATGGCATGGACTTTGGAATCTCAAAGCCCACGCTTAGTGACACACTTCCTCCAACTAGGCTACCCTTCCCAAACTAGTTCCACCTACCAAACACTTGGGGCCAAGTATTTATAAATCTGGGCCTATGAGGTTCATTTCATTCAAACCACAACACCCCTTAAATGCAGCTTGTTAGAATGCTCAGAATGTGCATGCAATTTCTCTTTACTTCCAGGCCACTTTGCTGTAGCTCGCTACATCTAATAAATTCTCTACTTCTACCTTTTTACATTTTAGTGAATTCTTTCACTGCTCAATTGTCACTGGCCTGTCACCGCTTTTCCATCAAACAATGGATGCATTGAATTCTGAGCCAAACATATGAATTTATTAATTCTATGATAACTAAGCTGTTTAAATATGTATTTAGTGTATCATATTTGCCTGCCACTTTATAGAAATAATAAATGTAAATGTATTTTAGTTCACTATTATAATGACAATCATACTTTAAGAAATAAATATTGGAAATCAGACAGGAGACCTTGGAATTATTGGATAACTGCATTTCTAGTAGATGTAAGTATTTTATATAATTATTTTGTTATGAACACTCATAGAAAACCCTAGTTCAGAATACCATATGAAATAACCACTTGGAAAACTGAATAATATTGGATAAATACAATAAATACAATATCTTTCTGTTTGTGTATGCACATACACATACTCTGTGTGTGTGTGTGTGTTTGTGTGTGTATTATGTGTTAGCAATAAACATGGAGACAAAAGGGGATTAAGACCAATAAAAAGGGTAAACATTAAAGGGCAGAGTAGATAGAAAGACACATCTTGAATAGACTGAGTAGTTTCTTACCTTAAACTGTAAAGTTCAGGCTATAATACTTGTAGAGTTCCATTTATGTCAAGGTAAGAAAAAGTGTTATCAGCTATGTATTTAAAGCCTGAAAGCTAGGAGACATGCTCTTCTCAAAGACTTTTATGTTCTATCTGATTTTTTAATCTTCTTTCAACACATTTGTGAGGTAAAACGTGACTACTTTTTCCTTGTTCTGCTTCTCAGTTGTCCTTAGGCATCTGTGCTCAAGTTGTCTTCCTTAATCTGCATTGACTGCAGTGTGGTATTTTGGGTCTGATGTACACTGAGTAGCAACCGGAACAATTAACATGCCTCGCATCTTAAACTGTATTATTTCTTTATATTGAATATATTTTATTCAAATTCTTCTACTTTACTACATAATTATTGAGATACATAGAATGAAGTTTTGTTAACGATATCTACTTGACTGTACTACAGAACTCCAGATCTTCTTTCTTCTCTCCAAAGGCAACAATGTATCCATTGAGTGCCCTTACCTCACCTCCTTGCATTATTTCCTTTCTCTCTCTGCATAGTAGACTATTATTATATAGAAATATTTGTTGCATGAAGAAAGTAAAGCTACTCCCCGTTGCTGGAGAACTGGGTAGCAGCTGATAAGTGTGTAGCTCACTTAAGCTCCCAAATGATGATTTTAGGATTTGCAGTTGATGAAAGAATGCCATTCTATACACTTGCAACCCTCACCATATAGGACTCATCACCTTAGAAGGGGAGAGTAAAACTTGGGGTACCAGGGTTCTTGCTACTGTGGTAATAGTCTCCTATAATCCAGGAGCCTCATTTGTTTCCATAACAAAGTAAATGTGCAAGTAGAAAAAAAAAACTAACTGCCACTGTTAACAGCTAATTATATATTATTTTCAAGTGTTTTCAGGATGCTAAGGAAATAAAGGTCCTATATATCAACACACACACACACACACACACACACACACATACACACACACACACACACCCCAAGTTCATTAAGGACACAGTATGAGTTTCAGTGGCCTATTGATACAGGAACTCTAGAAATTTGGACTCAATATGGGAGGGGACCAGTGTCTGAGAAGAAGCAAGTGAATCATTATCAGAAGAAAGGATGGCTGCTGCAACCCTGGGAGAGCAGGGAGAAATGGGTGTGGCATCTGATCATCTACTTCCTGTGTTGTTAAAACCTTCCATACCATCTTAGTGATAAACAGAGAAGCATTCTAGATACAACCTGAAAAGAGGGTCACACGCAGCCTCTCCGTGACAGTTCAGTACCAGGTCTAAAGGCCTACACCTGCAGCAAATAGGAGTCGCTGGGAAGTGTGGGCTTGACTGGCCTTTGGTGGAACTGCATCCCTGCCTGCTATTTCCCTGCCACTTCTTATTTTTCCTCCCTCCCTCCTTCCCTTCCCTTCCCTTCCCCTTCCCTTCCCTTCCCTTCCCTTCCCTTCCCTTCCCTTCCCTTCCCTTCCCTTTTCACCTTTTCCACAGATATTGGTATAAAAAAAATTGTCTTATTACTTCATCCATGCTTCTTGGGAACCCTATACCATGAATCAATTAATGAATTCCTTAATGTCTGTATCTAAATGATACAATATTCCTTTAAATAATAAACACTGTCTTGCCAATTTCTAATTTTAAAAATAGAAATTGCCTTTGAGGGAGGATAGAGAGATATATACCCTAATAATCGCCCCTAACAGTGCAGTATTTGGGAAACAGCTGAGTGTAGTGCCTTCCCTAGAGGAAGAAGGAAACCTCTGGAGCAGCACTGTGGGTTCCTGGCCTGTGGAGTGTGGCAGCTGTTGAGGAATGGGCCTCAGCTGGGAGCTCATTAGGCTGTCAGCTTCCCAGATGTGTGGAATCAGATTGTTTATGCTTATAAGACCCTGAGATGGCTCTCTGCTGATTACATCAACGGTTCCCAAGCCTAATGGCAGGGCAGAATCACCTACGGATTTGTAAAGAACCTATTCCAAGGAAACTTTTGGAATCTGTGGGAAATCCTCCTGGGATGCTATAGATTAAGGCGGATCTTATAGCCTTCTCCCATGGACAGTGTGAATGAAGCCCTCACATCTCCCCTCGCAGGCCTGGGTCAACTGGAAACATCTACAAAATTTTTAGAATTCACACTTCTGTCTCTATTTTCTTTGATTAGATTATTATTTATGCCCTTTCTCTCTTTTCAAAACCAGGAAATGGAAATATGAGGCCGTACACTGATTAATGTGTTTATTGTCTGACCCTGGCCTCTGGGAATTGACTTGATAGCCCCTCCTGTACAGGGGATAAGAGTCAGGTGAAACTGACAAATGACCACAGAGTCCAGTTTCCAGGTACAAAATCAATACACATATTCATGTCTTTCCAAAGTCTCTTTCTGTTTGTTTACAACGATTTTCAATTTCCATGTATTTTTTGAGGTCAATCAATAAGGTCTGGGCTCAAGACAAATCATTCAACCCTTTGTTCATCCCCATTGCTTTAAGCAACAGAAACAAACCAGAAATGGAAGTGTGTAAACAGCCGCATTGGTAACCAATTCCCAGAACAAACAAACAGGCACAAAACACAGAAAGAACAAGCCCACCACTCCCTTCTATGTCAAATGGGAGTTATTCCTGAGTTGAAAACACTCTCAGTCGAATAATACTGCTTAATATTAAAGCTCACATCATATTTTATAGCATTTTGAGAGCTTGGAATATGAGATCTTCTCCTTTCTAATTGTGGGAAACTTTCTACTAACTAAAACAAATCAGCACAATATGGGAAAATAACACGATACTTTAATATTTAAAACTCACTCACTTGAAGTATAAGTTAAGCATGTCTATTACATGCCCCAGATGAAGTTTATCTGCATGGATATTTCTTGTAGGCGATGACCTGTGTCTGACTCAGAATGAAGTTCAATTTGTAGTTGGTTTTCTGAGCATGCAACAACATTCCATGGACCAGGCATGGCACATCTGCAATCTTAGCACTGTGGAGGTAGAGGCAGAGATCTGAAGTTCAAGGGCATCATCAACAACTTTCAGGATAACCTGGATCATAGTATGAGACCTTGACACAGGTATAAGCAAACAGGAGTCTAGGGAGATGGCTAAGTTTGCAAAGTGCTTGCTACCAGCTGGGAGGACCTGGCATCATTCCTAGCACCCACATACAGCTCAGGCATGGCTATGTGCCCTTGTAATCCTTGTATTGGTGACAGACACAGGAGGATTCTTGAAGTTTTCTGACTTCCAAATCTAGGCAAATTAGTAAACTCCAGGTTTAGTGGGATCTTGTCTCAAAACATAAGATAAAGAGAAAGTGAGAAAGGCATCTGCTATTAAGCTGTGGCCTCCATACTCATGTACCCACATGTCCATACGCTATGCAAATAAAGCAAAGTGTTGATAAATGTGGAAGCTTAGAAACCATTACTATAACCAACAGGGAACCTAAAGAAAATCCTTCACAGATGTCATTTTGTGGTGGCCCACCTAGCTACTACAGGTGGCTGAACACTCATGTTCAGATGCTTCTATCACTTAAGGGACAGATAAACAAATGGGTGACAAATTGCAGGGTTTTGCATGATGAAAGGAAGACCTACGTGAATGACGACTTCGGAGTACTGTGTTTCCTGGAGTCTCGATGGTTCCTAAGGATCATGAAGCCTCAAGATGTCAGGGTGATTTGTTTTGTGGTCACTGCTTCTTTATGTACCTCTTTAGTAGCCCCCTAACTGGCTGAAGATTACTTGCATGTTTACCTTATTTGTAAAGTTTCTGTTTGCATCTGCATTTCTCCAAACTTTATTTTTATGGACGTGTGTGTGTATTCACTTACACACATGCATGATAGGTTACGGGTTTCCTCGGGTGTCGCATTTCTCCAGACTGTAGTTATAAGTGGCTGTGGAGACGCCTGATATGTGTCTTGAAATCAGAACTCCACTGAACTTCAGGCCTCTGGATGAACAGCAAAGGCTGGGAACTGCCAAGCCATCTCTCCATGCTTCAACTTTTAATCTGTTTACCTGGATTCAAGTTTGCTTATGGCATTTTCATACATATTTTGGGTATATCTTCTCATACACCCCTCCCCATTCCCCATTTTCCTAATGATTATTCCTGCTAAAACCATTCCATCTCAGGTATTGCATTTGTGTGTGTGTGTGTGTGTGTGTGTGTGTGTGTGTGTGTGTGTGTTCATAGTTGAGGGTGGGTGTAACATGATGCCATCTAAGGATACCAGGCAATCTTCTCTATCATTCTTCATCTGATCCTCTTAAAACAGGTCTCTCAATGAATTCGGATCCTGTCATATTTATTTATGTATTTGTTCACTTAATTTGCTGATTTAGGCTTTCTGGTCAGCAATATCCAGTACCTTTTCTCTCTCTTCCAACCATCCTTTCTACTATACATAGGATTGTAAGTATGTTTTTGCTCCAGCTCCATACCCCAGATTTTATGTGGATGCTAGAATCTGAACCCCGAGCCACATAGTTTTGTTTTGTTTTTTACAGAATGTGTTCTGATATACTTGTACATCTCCCCAGTGCTCTATATTTCATTTTTATATTGTCTTTCATGCCTCCTCACTAGTTGTGATGATTTCTTTTCTTGGCTTCAGCTATCTAATAGTCCTCATAACATAAGTCTGTATGAGACAAATATACAGACACTCAGCAAGCATTATATCCTCAGGACATTTAATTATGTTGGTTTTGAAACAGGATCTCACATCGTAGCCCCGACTGTCCTGGAGTTCACTATGTAGCTCAGGCTGTCCTTGAACTCCTTACACCCAAGGCAATCCATTTGCCTTATTCTTTTAACTGTTAAAATTAAAAGCATGACCCACCATACCAAGCTTGTTTTCTCATATTTTACATGTGCTAGACCTAAAGATATAAAATATCTAAAAATTATTTTTAATGTTTCATCAATATTATAAAATAATTCGGACTTGTAATAATGTCTTCACTATTTTAAATTCTGTCAGTAATGATGTTGTTTAATTATTATGTAGACATGCCTAAAGAATGTCAGAGCTTGTTGTAAGAGTTAATGTGCCTTTTTAGAAGCAGACACACACACTGTGAGCTGATATGATGCTTGCATGTTCCTAAACATGAAAGCTTTAGTGTTCTAAGAAACGATGCAGTTGTTTCAGCATGCACACATATGGTGGAATGAGGTGCATATGGGAGGAATTAGGGAATAGTGGAAGGTAAATGCAATCTAAACACACTGTATGAATGCATGAAATTTTCAAATAATTAATAAAAACATTACCCTAAAATGAGTAAATATTACATACCCCTTACACAAGGAGAAAGAATCATATAATGACGTTCTTAAAACTAAAGTTAATGAGAAGCTTCTGTAAAGCAAAGGACACTGTCAGTAAGACAAAATGGCTACCTTCTGACTGGGAGAAGATCTTCACAAACTCCTCAACAGACAAAGGTCTGATCTCCAAAATATACAAACAACTCAAGAAACTAGACACTAAAACTCTAATTAACCCAATTAAAAAATGGGGTACTGAACTGAACAGAGAATTCATAACAGATGAACTTCGAATGGCTAAAAAGCACTTAAGGTCATGCTCAACCTTCTTAGCCATCAGGGAAATGCAAATCAAAACAACTTTGAGGTATCATCTTACACCTGTCAGAATAGCCAAACTCAAAAACACCAATGATAGCCTATGCTGGAGAGGATGTGGAATGAGGGGAACACTCATTCATTGTTGGTGGGAATGCAAACTTGTGCAGCCACTGTGGAAATCAGTGTGGCAGTTTCTCAGGAAACTGGGAGTCAGCCTCCCTCAGGACCCAGCAATTCCACTCTTGGGAATATACCCAAGAGATGCCCTAACATACTACAAAAGCATTTGTTCAACTATGTTCATAGCAGCACTATTTGTAATAGCCAGAACCTGGAAACAACCTAGGTGCCCCTCAATAGAAGAATGGTTAAAGAAGGTGTGGAGCATATATACATTAGAGTTTTACTCAGCGGTAAAAAACAATGACATCTTGACTTTTGCATGCAAATGGATGGAAATAGAAAACGCTTTACTGAGTGAGGTAAGCCAGACCCAAAAAGAGGATTATGGTATGTATTCACTCATAAGTGGATTCTAACCGTAATTAAAGGTCTTTGAGCCTATTATTCGTGATCCTAGAGAAGCTAAATAAGAAGGTGAACCTGACGAAAATCATGTAGCTATCCTCCTGGAGATCGGAAATAGACAAGAGTGCCAGGTCCAAATGAGAGGCTGAAGGAAGGAGAACGTGAACAAGGAGGGCAAGAGCAGAGGAAACCTTCGTCCGACGTTGGATGGCGATAATAAAGAAATCAGGACTGCAACACGCGCCATCACCCACTGATACAAGGAGACTGAGAGTTCACCAAGGCCAGGGGGACTGGAACTGAATGAGCACGTGATCTAACCAGATTCTCTGAATGTGGCCGGATTCCCTAGATGTGGCGGGCCCGGAGTCTTTCTGAAAAGCCATTGACAATGACACTGGGACTTGTTTCCTCTGCATATACTGGATTTTTGGGAGCCAGTCTGTTTGGATACTCACCTTCCTGGACCTGGAGGGAGGGGGGAGGAGCTTGAACTTCCCACAGGTCAGGAAACCCTGACTGCTCTTGGGGATGGAGAGGGAGGAGGAGAGGGAGTGGGGGAAGTGGGGGGGGGGGTGTTGGGAGGAGGGGCGGAAGTGGAAACTTTTATAATTTAATAAACTTAAAAAAAAAAACCTAGATTCAACCACAAAAAAAAAAAACTAAAGTTAAGTATTTATTACTTTGTGGAGTGAAGTTTCTCTTGGTGTTATTTTATAAAATGTACTTCCTTAAAAAATGAGTATAAAGGAAATTCATTGAAGCCAAGTGCTGTGACTGACAGGATATGAGACTTTAAGCTCGATAGACACATTATTTAATTATTACGGCCTTTTAAGAACCTTGTCAAAATTTCAGATATGGCTGCCTTTTGTGAATGTCATAAAATTTCTGGCAGCATGTTCTTTTGTTCACAGGTGGTTAATGGTATTGTTTGTGGAGTCTTTAAGCATTTTTCTTGGAACCACAGAATCTCAAAATCTACTGGCAGACGCCAACTGGGATATTGCCATAGCATATTCTCCAACAGCAGAGATCAGTGGAAATGGTGGTCTACATGGATTCTCTAATTAAAATATAGAGCCCTGAAAAACAGTTCCCCCACTGTCTTAGTCTGCTCCTCTGTACAATCCTCTTCTACTTTCACTGTGCCAACACACCCTGAATCACTGTAGGAGCTGGGAACATTGGCCTCCTGGTGCTCATCAAATTTCTCACATGCAGTTATCCTCAACCTAGTGATTGCCACAAAGATGTTTTCTGCTATATGCTTAATTAACTCAGTTGATAAGTCTTTGATGCATAAACAAATGAGCCTTTTCACTGAACATATTGTCAACAGCCTAGGAAAACATTTTGGTGCAGTAAGTGTCAGAGATAATTCTTTTTCATTTGTTAACTCATTTTGAAATATAAACATTAGAATCCAACCCTTTTCAATATGGTCCAACGGCTATAATTCTAAGAGTGATATTAAAAACAGAATTTTTTTATTGTTTTCATAACGAGGAATTACCTTCTGGAAGGAACACAAAAAATCCCTTTTGTGTTTATAAATAATATTTTTGATCATGTACTATTTAAAATGGACAGCCCTGTCTGAGATTATGCTATTTCAAACACCATAATGAAAACTGATTAACTCTGTAAATAAACCTGCCATCATTCACATCATGGCTTTGTGGAGATAGCTTGAATAATTGAAATGTATCATGACTAATGATTACTTGTTTGGGATTCAGTCCCACATACAAAGAAGTTCTAAAGGGCATGCACAAAAGGCCAAAATGACACTCAGGATGGCTGAAAACTGAGAAGTCTTCTGTGAACATGGAAAAGGTCTACATGCCTGGATGTACTACAAATGAAAGAAGTTTGTTCCTGACTGTATGTCTTTAAAATATTCTTTATGTTACCTATTTGAAAGAGGAATGAGGACTTTAGACAAGCATGTATGCAGGAGCTCACATTTCTCCAGTGCAGAGGAGGCTTTTATAGCTTCAGGATTTCCACAATTTCAGGGGCTTTGAACATGGACAGATGTGAAGTGCTGCTACAAATGTCACTGGATTATGTTTATCTTAAGTAGCAAGCTTAACAAGTGTCAAAGTTATAAGGGAACTGGGAGTTTAATTTCAAAACTGTCATCTAATTTTAATTGTAAAGTTTAAAGATTTTAGCTTTTCATCACAGTTATTTAAATATTTCTGTGACAATAGTTTTAAATGGAAAAACATTTCAACTTAATGCCTTCTTTATATAATTAAGCATGAAATGAAAAAATAATGCCCCCAGCTCTGCTCATAGGAGCATTGTTCATAATTGCCAGAACCTGGAAACAACCTAGTCACTCCTCAACCAAAGATGAATAAAGAAAATGTGGTACATTTACCCAGTGGAGACTGCACAGAAAAAAAAAATAATAATACTTTGAAATTTGCAGGCAAATGAGTGGGTCTAGTGGAACAAAAACATATTGAGTGAAATAGACCAGACCCAGAAAGACAAATATCATATCTACTCACTCATAGGTGGCTTTAGAGATAAAGCAAAGATAATCTGCCTACATTCCGTAACTATATAGTACCTAGATAACAAAGAATACCCTAAGAGAGACATACATGGATATGCATAGCAAAGAGAAACAGACAAGATCTCCTGAGAATACATACCGTATTCCTCTTTTTGGGTCTGGCTTACCTGACTCAGTAAAGCGTTTTCTTTTTCTTTTTTTTATAATTTTTCTTTTTATTTATTTATTTATTTATTTATTTATTTATTTATTTATTTATTTTTTACTGGGAACCCCTCAAGAATCAAGTCTCTTGCAAACCCTAGAATGGCTCTCTTAGTTGCGATATAAACTTCCCTGCTCCCATAACCATCCTTCCTCCCTTCCCCCTCCCATTCCCCCAAGCCATCCCCAATTCTCGCCCTCTCCCCTCTCCCTAACCATCTTCCCTTACTTCCACCCCCCCATCCCCCATGCACCCGACTTTGCTTGGCAATCTTGCCTAGTTCTATTATCCAGGAGGATAACTATATAAATTTTCTTCAGGTTCACCTTCTTATCTAGCTTCTCTAGGATCACAAATTATAGACCCAAAGACCTTTAACTATGGCTAGAATCCACTTATGAGTGAATACATACCATATTCCTCTTTTGGGTCTGGGTTACCTCACTCAGTAAAGCGTTTTCTATTTCCATCCATTTGCATGCAAAATTCAAGATGTCATTGTTCTTTACTGCTGAGTAAAACTCTAATGTATATATGTTCCACACCTTCTTTAACCATTCTTCTATTGAGGGGCACCTAGGTTGTTTCCAGGTTCTGGCTATTACAAATAGTGCAGCTATGAACATAGTTGAGCAAATACTTTTGTAGTATGATAGGGCATCTCTTGGGTATATTCCCAAGAGTGGAATTGCTGGGTCCTGAGGGAGGTTGACTCCCAGTTTCCTGAAAAACCGCCACACTGATTTCCACAGTGGCTGCACAAGTTTGCATTCCCACCAACAATGGATGAGTGTTCCCCTCATTCCACATCCTCTCCAGCATAGGCTATCATTGGTGTTTTTGAATTTAGCTATTCTGACAGGTGTAAGATGGTATCTCAAAGTGGTTTTGATTTGCATTTCCGTGATCACTAAGGAGGTTGAGCATGACCTTAAGTGTCTTCTGGCCATTCGAAATTCATCTGTTGTGAATTCTCTGTTCAGATCAGTACCCCATTTTTTAATTGGGTTAATTAGAGTTTTAGTGTCTAGTTTCTTGAGTTCTTTCCAGACCCCAAAAGAGGAATAAGGTATGTATTCACTCATAAGTGGATTCTAGCCATAATTAAAGGTCTTTGAGCCGATTATTCGTGATCCTAGAGAAGCTAAATAAGAAGGTGATCCTGAAGAAAATTCAGGTAGTTTTCCTCCTGGAGCTTGGAAATAGACAAGAGTTCCAGGTAACCAAGGGTGCATTGGGGGGTTGGGAGGGTAGTTGGAAGGGGAGGAGGTTAGAGAGAATGTAGCAGGGGAGGAATGGGAAATGCTCGGGGGACTGGGAGGGGGGGAGGGAGGAAGGATAGGTATGGGTTCAGGGAAGAATATATCTCAACTATGGAAGTGAGTTTAGGGTTTACTAGAGACTTGACTGTAAATGGGATCCCAGGTCCAAGGAGAGATCCCCAGATTGTTCTCTGGACAGAGGAGAGGGTGCCTGAACTGGCCTTGGCCCATAACCATACTGATGAATATTTTACTTATCACCATAGATCCTTCCTCTGGCAATAGATGGAGATAGAGACGGGGACCCACGTTGGAACACTGGACTTAACTCCCTAGGTCCAACCGAGAAGCAGAAGGAAGAAGAACGTGAGCAGGGAGGGCAAGATCAGAGGGAACCTTCATCCGATGGATGGCGATGCAGACAGAGACCCACATTGGGGCACCGGACTGAGCCCCCCAAGGTCCAAAGGAGCAGCAGAAGGAGGAAGAACATGAAAAAGGAAATCAGAGCCGCAAGGGGAGCGATCACCCACTGATACAAGGCGACTGATCTAATGAGAGTTCACCAAGGCCAGTTGACTGGGACTGAAGGAGCGCTTGATCCAACCAGATTCTCTGGAGGAGGCTGGATTCTCTGAATGTGGCTGGCCCGAAGTCTTTCTAAAAAGCCATTGACAATGACTCTGGGACTTGTTTCCTCTGCATATTCTGGATTTTTGGGGATCCAGTCTGATTGGATACTCACCTTCCTGGTCCTGGAGGGAGCGGGGAGGAACTTGAACTACCCACAGGGCAGGAAACCCTGACTGCTCTTAAGGATGGAGAGGGAAGAGGAGAGGGAGTGGGGGGGAGTGGGAGGGTGTTGGGAGGAGGGGCGAAAATGGAAACTTTTATATTTTAATAAACTTTAAAAAAATATAAAAAAATAAAAAATAAAAGATCTCCTGAGAAAATTGGGAACTTGGAGGTCATGGGAAATGATAGAAAGGAGAGAGGGGAGGAAAAGAGGAGAGGAGAGAAAAATGTACAGCACAATAAAAACAGTAAAGACCTTAGGAGGAAACTCAAATAAATACATATATCTTCTTAGACAACTCCAATAATCATGGCTTGGTTTATTTTTACATTTGTGTCTAACTTGTTAAGGTCTCATTGGCTTTTCTTTTAGAAAACAAAACAAAAAATGTTAAGTGTAATAGAGAAGTGCTTTTAAGTGAGGAAAAGCCCACATCACATCTAAAGAATGAGAAGAACTAAATGTACCTTCAGTTGGAGCAATCACCAGGACTGCAGTGGACTTCTCTGAAGTCCTTGGTCTGGAACCTGAGGAGGGTGGCATGCCATACAGTGCAGCAGAAATCAGCTTTGCTGATCTCCTCCTTTCACTCACTAACACTCTTACTGCAGAAACTACTTCCATAATATCCAAAGAACTTGACCCACATATAAATTTTAATTGTATGCGTCTCTTCAGAGGAGATAATTCTAGACAAATATTAAAAATACATTCAGGTATTCCCAAAACATTTAAAGGCTGAGGTCAACTAGTTATAGAGTATTCGTGAGTCAAGTCCTTCAGTAAATGGTTTGTGTAAAGTCTAAACCGTAGTGTGCTATTGAACATTTCCCCAGGGTTACTGATGCTCACCACTTGTACCCTTCACTTATATTCTAGCTTTCTAGTCTAGTAAAGCTTCATTTTCCAAAGGAAAAATAACATTTCACAGTTCTCAAAAATGCATGAGTGACTACAGCCAGGTATATTCATCTGCATTAGAATTGCAAGACTTTAATTATTATCAGCATGAGATGGTATCTTCTTGTTTTTGCTGTTAAGACAGATGAGTGTCTGGTTCTCACTCTTTTCCCTCTATACTATGGACTGGATATGGGTTGGGAGGGAAAATGAAAGGTTGTGGTGAGCATCCATATTTTTGGTTCGAGAAATGGAGCACTGAGGTTGCTTTAGAAGAAAACAGAGAAAACCACAGGAACGATAAATCTGTGTCATGAGATTGAAGAAGGTATACCTCTAAAATGTCAAGGATTCCTGTTACCTGTCCAAGCTGAAAGAATGTATTGATAGTTGGATTTCAAAGAAGTCAACTGAAGAGTCTAAGTTAGGGACATAAGCATGAAGGACACCAGAATTCCATGTCCCAAGACTGACGGAAATGAGAAAGGAGTTCAAAGTGAATAAGAAGCAAAAGAGAAGTTAATATCTCAAACACTTGTGATTGGAGGCTCATTAATAGTTGGAGGGGTCGCTGTGAGTATTCCCAGCGTAAGAGGAACTCAAGGAGGATCAACGAGAAACGGAATAGAGAAAGTCGTTAAGTGTGGTGATCTAGATACAAAATGGTGGAAGACTACCTTTGAAAAGAAATGCTTGATAAAGTAAGTCTTCATCAAATAATTATTAAAACTTTTAGGACTTACCAGAATGAACTCCATAAAAACATTGACAAGAAAACTGTGGTAGAGAGAGAGGTAGGAAAGTGGAGTGATGAGCTCTTGAGTCTATTTAAAGTGATAAACATGGGCGCTGGGTCTGGACTGTAAGCTCAACCCAGCAGGAGGGAGTTCCTGTGTTTCAATAGCCTGCCTGAGGATATCTATCACCATGCACAAAACTCAAGTCCAAATGGATTAAAGACCTCAACATAAATCTGACCACTTTGAACCTGATAGAAGAGAAAGTGGAAAGTAGGCTACAAGACATAGGCACAGGAGACCACTTCTTAGGTAGAACCCCAGTAGCACAGACAATAAGAGAATCAGTGAATAAATGGGACCTCCTGAAACTGAGAAGCTTCTATAAAGCAAAGGACACTGTCAGTAAGACAAAAAGGCTACCTACCGACTGAGAGAAGATCTTCACCAACCCCTCATCAGACAAAGGTCTGATCTCCAAAATATACAAAGAACTCAAGAAACTAGACACTAAAACTCTAATTAACCCAATTAAAAAATGGGGTACTGTGATGGAGGAGGGTTATCTGTCTATTGTGTTATTTTCATTGGTCAAAAAAGAGACTGCCTTGGCCCCTTCATAGGACAGAAAATTAGGTAGGCAGAGTAAACAGAACAAAATGCTGGGAAGAGGGCTATGAGGCAGAAGCCATGGAGCCAGCCACTAGGTCAGACATGCTGAATCTTTTCCGGTAAGCCACCACCTTGTGGTGCTACACAGATTATTAGAAATGGGTTAATATCAAAATATGAGAGTTAGTCAGTAACTAACTCTCTAGAGATAATGGGCCAGGCAGTGCTTAAATGAATACAATTTGTGTGTTGTTATTTCTGGGACTAAGCTAGCCGGGCGGGAGCTGGGTGAGGCGAAAAGCAGGCCTGCCCGCAGCCCCTCACTACAGTACTGAACTGAACAGAGAATTCTCAACAGAAGAACTTTGAATGGCCAAAAGACATTTAAGGTCATGCTCAACCTCCTTAGTGATCACGGAAATGCAAATCAAAACAATTTTGAGATACCATCTTACACCTGTCAGAATAGCTAAACTCAAAAACACCAATGATAGCCTATGCTGGAGAGGATGTGGAATGAGGGGAACACTCATCCATTGTTAGTGGGAATGCAAACTTGTACAGCCACTGTGGAAATCAGTGTGGCGGTTTCTCAGGAAACTGGGAGTCAACCTCCCTCAGGACCCAGCAATTCCACTCTTGGGAATATACCCAAGAGATGCCCTAACATACTACCAAAGCATTTGTTCAACTATGTTCATAGCAGCATTATTTGTAATAGCCAGAATCTGGAAACAGCCTAGATGCCCCTCAATAGAAGAATGGTTAAAGAAGGTGTAGAACATATACACATTAGAGTTTTACTCAGCGGTAAAAAACAATGATATCTTGAATTTTGCATGCAAATGGATGGAAATAGAAAACGCTTTACTAAGTGAGGTAACCCAGACACAAAAAGAAGAATATGGTATGTACTCACTCATAAGTGGACTCCAGCCATAATTAAAGGTCTTTGAGCCTATAATGCATGATCCTAGAGAAACTAAATAAGAAGGTGAACCTGAAGAAAATTATATAGTTATCCTTCTGAATATTGGAAGTAGACAAGATTGCCAGGCAACCTTGTGTGCACTGGGGGGGGGGTGTGGAGGGTGTGGAAGGAAGGGGAGATGGTTAGGAAGAAGGGAGTAGGGGAGGATTGGAGAAATCTTGGGGGAATGGGATGGGGAGAGGGAGGAAAGATGGATATGGGAACAGGGAAGTATATATCTCAACTAAGGAAGCCATTTTAGGGATTGCAAGAGATTTGATTCTAGAGGGGTTCCCAAGTCCAAGGAGAGGTCCCCAGATTGTTCCCTGGACAGCAGAAGGGAGGGTACCTGAACTGGCCTTGGTCCATAACCATACTGATGAATATTTTGTATATCACCATAGAACCTTCATCTGTCGATGGATGGAGATAGAGACAGAGACCCACATTGGAACACTGGACTTAACTCCCTAGGTCCAAATGAGAAGCAGAAGGAGGGAGAACGTGAGCAAGGAAGTCAGGATCAGAGGGAACCTTCATCCGACGATGAATGGAGATAGAAACAGAGACCCACATTGGAGCACTGGACTGAGCCCTCAAAGTCCAAATGAGGAGCAGAAGTAGGGAGAATATGAACAAGGAAGTCAGGACCACGAGGGGTGCGTTCACCCACTGATACAAGGGGACTGATCTAATGAGAGCTCACCAAGGCCAGCTGGACTGGGACTGAACGAGCATGTGATCAAACCGGATTCTCTGAATGTGGCTGACATGGAGACTGTCTGAGAAGCCATTGATAATGGCACTGGGACTGCATGTACTGGCTTTTTGGGATCCTAGTCTGCTTGGATACTCACCTTCCTATACCTGGAGGGAGGTGGGAGGAACTTGAACTTCCCACAGGGCAGGAAACCCTGACTGCTCTTAGGACTGGAGAGGGAGGAGGAGAAGAAGTGGGGGGAGTGGGAGAGTATTGGGAGGAGGGGCGGAAGTGGAAATTTTTATAAATTAATTAAAAAAAAGAGAAAAAGAAACTCAGGAGGCTCAACCTTATTCTTAACTAGCTTAGACTTTAGGTGTATAAAAGAAAAGAAACATGAATAGTACATTTAAAAAAGTGATAAACATGCCCAATTTTATGTAAACTTTCTTAAGCTAATAGGGTAGAGACAAAAGATCATGCAAAGCCAAAATGAGCCTCTTTTTCATGCCAGAGCCCATTGAAGATACACAAGCACACCAAGCCAAGATCAACCAAGCCTGCTAGAATGTATCTAGCCCAAATTTTCAAGCTGCTGAACTGTGAAAAAAAAAAAAGATGAAATGGACAGTAGTGAGAAACCAATACTATATGAGCATAGCCAAATTCAGAGTATCCTGATCTAGTTTACTAAATACAAATACAAGGTAAAAAGGACTGGAATATAAAATTAAGAAAAAAGCAGTGAGTGGAAAATAATTTGTTCAGAAAACAGATTTGAATTAAATTTAGTAGATGGATAGATAAAGTTTTGCGTTTGTATACATGACATCGTGTCACAGCTAAGAAACCCTGGAAGTACTCATTTAGTTTTATGCACCATGTGCCAACTGGACTACTGAGAACAGGGATTTTCGGACATCTTGTTCAATGGGGGACATTTGCAGAGTCTGTATGAAGGCCTGAGACAGGCCTTCTTTTAGGACGTTGCATGCGCAGCATACTCTGCATTTATTCTAGGAACTAAAAGCAAGAGTGGTGACACCTGAGTTATCCTAGGCTGTCTGGGAACATGTTGCTGTACGCACACTGTCACATTTGATTTTGGAAGTACTCTGAGGAGACTAGCTTCAGGAATCTGTGGAATGTAGCCAAGAAGGTATGTTGAGTGTGTATTACTTGGTTGAGTTAAAGGACACATTCGTGATGCTCCAATATTTTCCCATGTGTCTTTAAACTTTCGCCAGCTGTCGTAGTGTAAGAATGGCATCCAGTAATTGCCTAACACTGTGCAAATTTTCCTTGCTTAGCCATACTAGAAATGGTAGACAGAGATTTATCATTTTAAGAGCACATCCTTATGTGGCTCACACTAAAGGATCTGGTTTGGAAAAAATGAAAGCATGTAAAATTACAGTTACCAGATTAGCTGGAGTACAGTAAAAGGAGTGCTAATTGTGATCAGTGCACCTAGTTCTTAGTAAATTCTAAGAGAAGAAAAAAAAAGGCAGGAATATGCAAGATAATGATTTTATCTAGTATATTTTATCTAGTATAGTATATATATATATATATATATACATACTAGTATGTAAATATATATATACACATACACACATAAATATTTACCCCCACACAAAGATATATGTGTATATGTTTGTGTGTGAGAGCAGCAATGAATACACATGTATCATACTTTATTATTAATAACAGTTGTGCAAAGTAGACTTTATGTTCAGTGTGTGTCTGTGTGTGTGTGTGTGTGTGTGTGTGTATGTGTGTCTGTGTGTGACGAAGCCAGAGGAGGACATCAGATGACCTGCTCTAACACTCTCCACCTTCTTTCCCTGAGATAGGCTCACTTCCTGAACATGACGCCAGAAAGGCTGATGTGGGATGTCTTTCTGTATATGTGTTGCTTTTATTGGATAATGAATTTGGCCTATGGCTTTGGCCTATGGCAGGGCAGAATATAGCCAGGCTGGAGGAACTATACAGAGAGAGTAGGTAGAGTCAAGGAGATGCCATGTAGCTGCCAAAGGAGACAGATCCCGAAACCTTACCAGCAGGCTACAGCCTCGTGATAAAATATAAAGTAATAAAAGTGGGTTAATTTAAGATGTCAGTTAGTTAACAAGAAACCTGAGCTAATGGGTCAAACAGTGTTGCAATTAATATATTTCTGTGTGATTATTTGGGTTGGGATAGATGAGGATGAAAAAAGCAGTCTCTCTTCAGGAGGCAGTCAGCCAGGCTCAGGAGCCATCTTGCCTCCACACCTCAGAGTACTGAAGTTACAACAGTGCCTGACCAATCCTGGAATTTCTCTGTTTTCACTTGAGTGCTGAGTTTCAGAACTATGTGCTTTTACAGCAAGCTTCCTTACCCCTGTGCCATCTCCTCTGACCCGGCCTGTGTTCTCTTGACATTGCACTGTAGTGCTTTTAACACCACCACAAGGTTTATCTGAATATAAAGTGTGGGTTGCATCTTAGCCTCTTTTCCTGTCCGATGCCGGAAGTTATAGATGAAGACTGCCCTGGATAAAATAGCCTGAGTGAAAGAACCTTAAAAAGGCAACATCTATTTTTTTTACAAATAAGTGCCTATATTATGCATGTATAATACATGTACAGAAAAACAATTTATGTAACTCAATACAGGCAAGCTGCCATTTGTAAATGCACCTAGTTTTATAAAGCAAACAGTAGCAAGTACTGATGCAATTCTTATCTTTGAGAAGCCAAAAGGCTCCAGTTAATCATGGTGTACCACTGAGTTTCTTTGTGAATATCAGCTTCCTCAGAACAAGGTCAGCACTGTGTGCTAGTTTACTTAAATATTCCAGCAACAATAGGAACGTATGTGTCATGTGTACATGCTCCCGCGTGTTGTGTTTCTGTGTGCAAGGTGTGGGTGAGTTTTAACTGAAGCGAGCCATATTCTATTAAAAAGCGTATTGTTTACGGTTAAATGTTGGAAAACCAGCAGGACAAAAATGCTAATTATCTGGAGAAAGAGCTAAAGGCATATGAGAAGCTGTTGGCAGCTGAGATCCAAGTAGGGAAGAGCAAGATAGCTACACCTGGCTACAAAACATGAGATAACTGCCTTCTTGGATATTTTTTTCATTTCTTAATAAACCTAAAACTTAACTGAAAAGACAGCGGGAATTTCAATACACTTTCATGTGTGGACCCTTGTATGCTCTCTATTATGTTGCCCTTTCTAGAATGTTACAAATATGCACATATTATTCACTGCATATAATTCTGGTGATCTTATCCTTTCAGGACAAAGGATAGTTGATTGACTGAAAACTTTCTCTTCTCAGAAAAAAAAAACCTTTTTTCCTTGATGAACTAAATAAAGCTCGCTATAAAGCAGCCTCCTTGAATAGCACTGCTTGAAACCGATCATTCTTTTAAAAGAAAGAATTTAAATATTTATGAAGTTGAATTCTATTTACTGTTTTGAAACAGAAATTATTAAAATTTCATGAACTTTATAAGGTTATTTTCTCTTGTTATAAATGGTAGAAAACGAACAAGTTTATGTTATTAAAACAAAATGCATGGTAAACTAATTAAGAAAAATTAAATTATGTACAACATATAAAGAGAAAGCAAGGCAGTAGCACCTACTTGTGTTTAATTATGATGTAAACGAGAATGAAGCTGAAAGTGTGTGTGTGTGTGTGACTTCTGAAAGTGGGGGCCTTGCATTCATTCAGATTTCGTTATGGAAGAAGCATTGATTTTCTTCTTACATCTATATTTCACAAAGAGAGTATCGGAGGGAAAAGCTTGCCTCACAGGCAAGGTGGAAAGTTCCGTTTCATTTTATTTCTTATCTTAATAGCAGGGAGCTGCTCCAAACTGAAGTATATATGCTTTGGGAAGATTGAACTTGCTCGCTTTCACAGAAGTCTTCATCTCTTTCTAAAGGACGGTTATCAACTAAGCAAAAAAGAGGGAAATTAAGTATTCTGCTTGGCTTATGATAGCATAAATCCATGACTCTGTGGCTAGAAAACTCCAAGCACAAGAACTGAGCTTTTAAAATTTAAGAACGAGGCTTTAAAAAGTTGCTGGGAACATAGTTTCTGAGTGGTAGGTTCGCTCTACATTCCTCTGCCCTCCCCCACCTTCCTATCTAGACTCTCCTGGAATCCCCAATCTTTGGGTGTAATCAGGTATTTTAGCTAAGCAATAAAATGTGTTAACTATAATGGGGTATGGCTTGAGAGTTTGCTCATCAGTTTATAATGCTGCAATAAGCCTTGAAGAAACTCTGTCAGACCCTGACCAAGGAACTTTCCCCTCCCCTACAGCTTGCTGGAACCCCCACCCCTCTTCTCCCTAGCTGTCTTTGCTTTTTCAGTTGCTCACTATCACCTGTATTCTGATAATCCTAGGCAGGCAGTTTCTAAAGATAGAACAACTTTCTCTGGAAAGACAACTCTGGGAAAGAGAGACTGCAAATAGCCCATGAAGATGAATTTAGCTTCCCATTCCCCAATCCTCCTTTCCATCTCCACCCCCTTCCCAACCTTTCCTTTCCACATGGGAAAATGTCTGTTCCTTGCTGTTTGAAATAAACAGTCTCTTCTGCTGAGTTCAGACTGGCCTGTTTTTTCTGCCTTCTGTCTTTAAGCTACCTCCAAAATCTAACTACATATATATGCCTCATATGGACATATATGTGTATATTAGCATATATGACTGCATGTATGTGCTATTAAAAAAGTACTCTGTTATTCTTTGCTGCGGGAACTTCTTCCGCTCCTTCAGTCAATAGCTACTGAGATATCAGCCCATTGGGGCGTGGTCTGTCTCTCTTTAAAAATGCAGTGGCTGTCCTCCATTCTTTCTATGGCTTCCAGCTCCGCCTGGCTCCCATTTGTAGAAGGGGCAACAGGATGCTTTTCCTCCTACCCGGCACCAGCATGGCTAGCTTTACACCCAAAATAACAACACACAAATTATATTCATTTAGACACTGCCTGGTCCATTGTCTCCAGCCCCTTATTGGCTAACTCTCACATATTAATTAACCCATTTCTAATAATCTGTGTGTCACCACAAAGTGGTGGCTTACTGGGAAGATTCTAACCTACGTCCATCTTGGGCCGGAGCTTCATGGCAACTGCCTGCCTCTGCTTTCTTTCTCCCACAATTCTGTTCTGTCTTCCCCGCCTACCTATGTTCTGACCTATCAGGCCAAGCAGTTTCTTTATTAATTAACCAATGAAAGCAACAGAAATACAGGAGACCCACCTACATCATTTCCCCTTTTTCTGTTTAAACAAAAAAGAAAGGCTTTCATTTTAACATAGTAAAATTACATATAGCAAAATAGTTATAAAGCAAGAATTACAGTTACAATATCTATATCTACTTTATCTTTTATCATAACTAAGGAAAACTATAACTATAACTAACCATTCTTCAACTCCATCAAAGACTCCAGAGAGATATAATATTACCTAAGTAAACAAGAAATAAGCAACTTCCAAAACTCTAGAAATGACAGAGACGTCTTGCTGCCTGGACAGTCACCCAAAGTTCCTCTGTACCATTGGGGCATCCATCTTCACGCTACAGGCCCATAGTATCCAGAGACATTTCCATGAAGCAGGAAATTTCAAAGGCAGTTCAGTCACTATCTGCTGTGTCCTGCAGAATATCTCGCAGACTCTTTCATGAATCAGGAACCCCGAAAGACCATCAGTGGTGCGGGAGAATTGTCTGTATTCTGTCAATCATGTTTTAAATAAACGCTGATTGGCCAGGCAGGAGGTGTAGGCGGGAAAACAAGACAGGAAGTGGAAATGATGCAAGGAGAGCAGGAGAATTCTGGGGAGGAGGAAGTTGATTCCTCCCATTCCTGCTCAGATCACCGAAGAAACAACATGTGAGCTGACCGCTGGAAAAGGTACTGAGCCACATGGCTAACATAGATCTGAATAATGGGTTAATATAAACTTTAAGAGTTAGCAAGAAGCCTGACCTAATGTGCCAATCAGTTTATAATCTTATGTAGTCCTGTGTGTGATTTTCTTTGGGACTTGCCAGTTGTGGGGTACTGGTGGGGACGGAAATCCCCAAAGCTGGCCCTCATGTTATAATTCTTACTATCAATTTAATTTCTTGTGAGATCCTTGGGAATCAAATTATTTACTCTTCCAATATGAGTCTGAAAGATATGTCTCACATTTTAAAAATCTACTGCATAAATTGACTTTAATATTTTTTTCCAGGCTACTGTCCAGCCCCTAACCCTGCTTTTATTTTCGTGGCCATCAGTTACTTTTCATGGCCACAAACCCAGATTTCTTCAGCTACGGAATCAATTCTCACCAAAGCAGGCCATTTATGTCAATTTCAGACTGTCTTTAACCAACTGACAACTGACTTAGAATCAATATTAGAGTTCTGATTTCAGGACAAGAGCAGTTTAGGGCTTAAAGAATACTCTTAAGTAGTTGTACTATTTCTTTGTCTCATCCATCTCATTCTTGGATTATGATGTCCCAGACTTGAACACCACGCTGATACACTGTACTTGAGGTGTTGTAATCATGACTGATTACCTGACCACCGTTCTTTCTGGCTCATCCCCGATATGCCATAATTCCTCAGTATGTTTTTATCCTTGGGTGCTAAGGAGCTGTCAATGGGATTTGTTGATTAACCCATCGGTTTATTGAAAAGAATCATCATAAGTCTCTGATGGGGAAAGTAATGTTTCATCATTTCATCTGTGATCATCTCCTGACCAACTTACTTCCCTCCACATTTCCCATTTATCAGCACGGTGCTTGTTATGCCTTGTTCAACTTCTATCACAGTAAGATTGAAACACTCCATCTTTACAAAGGCAGCAATTCACTACAATTTTCTATGTGAAACACTATGTAGACAATACATTGTCTATAGAATTTATCCCTACCCCCACAAAAATGTGTTTCTGGTCATTCTAGTTCAAATTTGAGCACTAAAATCAGGAAAATTTTATATGTGAGACACTATGTAGACAATACATTGTCTGTAGAATTTATCCCTACCCCCACAAAAATGTGTTTCTGGTCATTCTAGTTCAAATTTGAGCACTAAAATCAGGAAACTGTAAAGTTTATGAGAATGATTCTATTTTAGATACTGATGTGGAGTTTATATAAACTATTACCTTTATAAAGAATCTCATGAGTTTTAGAATGCAAAATAATTTCCTTATGAGGTTAACTAAGAAGAAAATCTTACTTTTTTCAGTTCTTCAAGATTAAGAGACCCAAGGCTGTAAATCAAGCAGATTGGAAGTACAGTAGCAGGAATGAAATTCTAGCTCTGTATAATTTAGTAGTGGAGCAACTGGGGAAATGGAAACTGCTCAAAGAATCACAATTGTGGTCAAACATTTCAAGAAGTCAATCATTCTTTAAACAGGATTGATGGACTAGCAAACTACTAAATAAATTTATTTCAATAAATATCTTCACCTAAGAGACCAGCACATCTCAGGAATTATATGTCAACACTGAACTTGAGCTCACAGCAACTGTGACTTTCCACACTAGACTGGTGCACAGTCAAGTCAATTGACATTCTAACATGAAAAGTTATTTAAAAACTTGAAAGCTATTTCAATTATTAATATTTAAAGTTGCCCTGAATTATATGGAGGATTATTTTCATCTCATCATTTGGAGTGTTCATTTCTTAAAGTTATTTTCTTTTTTTCTTTGTTGCTTAGTCAAAAAACACTATTGAGAAAATATGTTTACTACTAAATCTAGCATGAATTCTAGTTGGTCTTAATAATAAAAACCTGGAGTCTGATATGTTGGTAAATTCTGAACGATCGGAGAAGTAAAGGAGCCAGTCACTAGAGAGACTTTTTACCTCTACCAAATCCTCAGACCAAAGGGGGAAAGATCTGGTCTACATGAATCCTCAGACAGAATGTAGTGAGCTTCTGTGTCTCCTTATATTCCTTTCTCTGCCCAGACATATCCTTTCCTGTACCCACCTCCCTAGTGCTGGGGTTAAAGGTGTGTCACCACTACCTGGCCTCTATGGCTAACTTGTGGCTATCTCAGCACTCTGATCTTGAGGCAAGTTTTATTTGTTAGACTACAAACAAAACTTGCTCTCGCTTATCTAGACACACACCAGATGGATAGAGTGGAGATACATATTCCAAAGGAAAGATACTGTTATAGCTTCTCTGTACAGGTAATCTAGAGTCTGCTAAAATAGTACTTAACTATCTATAAATCCCACTTTATGTATAACAATCATCTTAAAAATTGCATATATTCCAGAAACAATTATTTGCACTGTAACTTTTTATCATTTCTTCTTTTTTAGATTTATTTTATTCACATGTTTAACTGTCTTGTCTGAGTGTATGCATGTGCACCTCATAGAGGGATGGTGCCTCTGAAGAGCAGAAGAGGAAATCATATCCTCAGAAACCAGAGCTAGTTGTAAAGCACAACGTCAGGGCTGGAAATCTAACCCAGGTCCTCTGCTGAAGCAATAAGTTCTCTTAACTGCTAAGCCATCTCGAGGAAATTCTATGTTCACTTTGATGTCATAATTCCCAATTCAGGTTAGTATATTAAAGATTTCATAAGCAACTCAGGAAAACTCATTCAGGGGATTGGGGAGATTTTTCATATTGTAAAATGCTTGTTATGCAACCATGGCAATCTAGTTTCAGATCCTTGGCATCTATATAAAAGGCTGAGCATCATAACAAGTGACTTTCATCCTAACACTGGGGAGCTGAGGATAGACAGTCTCTGGAGCTCATGGATTAGACAATCTAGCCAATTTATGATATGCAAGATTCAGTGAGAGACTGTCTAAAATAACATGCTGGGGAACAATTGAGGAAGATACCAAACTCAGACCTTTAACTTCTATAGCTATGTGCATGTAGCTGTACCTGCATAGACAAGGACACTCACCTGAGCATTTCAACACTCAGATGAACTTGTTTTACACAATTTACCTTCGTAGTTTCTCCACATATATCAGATGTTTTTCATCACTGAAATTCATCATTTTGTTACGCTGTTTTCTGCAGAGAACATGAAAACCTATGCTGTAGGAATCATTGTTCTTATTTTAGAGTGAAAGTAACTGAGCTAGTGTAATAACATGTCCATTTAAGCACAGTCGAGTTATAGTACTGAGGCTTTAGTAGACTGGGCTAACTTATTCTGTTTCCTGTCAACTAAATTTGTCTTCAAATATCAAGTGAAAAGTCGGCAAAGTTTGGATTATTCTACATAAACCTATTATAAATATCAAGTATTATATATCTTCAAATGAACCCAGTCGAATGATTTAATTACTACTTAAGGTTTAATCTTATCCTGCATAACTGCAAATCCCTGGACCTGAGGACAGTAGGATAAAAGAAGAATGCCAGGTATGCCCATGGGAAAACAGACTGTGTAAATTACCACACATATTTCTGACCATTCAGACAAAAAATATTAAAGTAGTGTTCAGGCCTCGCCATAATGAAGCTCATTATTTTGTGGGGAATATGGCTTTTCTCTGGCACTTGACAATGGCTTGATTTGAACAAAAGACAGTTGAAACTTAACTCTACTACCATTGTTTAAATTCTGTGCTGACTTCACCTGCTTGTCATTTTGAGCATTAGTTTATGGAAACACTATAATTACCCATATTTCTTCTTGGAGTAAAAGTTGTACTTATAAAGATCTGGAAATTTTTTATGTATTTTACAGACAGCATTAGAGAGAAGGATTATTTCTTGTTCTTCAAATACATGATAAATAAATGAAAACATGACATTTCTTTGGCTATGATTTCATATAAATTTTAGGTATGTGTGTGGGGTGGCTGCATATGCAAGCACACACATGTGAATACATACTGTCAGGAACACCATTCATTTATTTCATTTCATAGGTATTGTATCAAATCTAAAAATTACAGTGGATGTTATGGAAATTTAAATATGATTCTTCCAATGCTTGAATAGAGGCTTTTTCTGTCTGTGTAATGCTTTCCTCTGCTCCACCCCACCAGTATTCTATAATTTCATTGTAAACATTTCTACCTGTGGGTTAAATTTATTAAAGTATTCATGTAGTTATTATAGGTGAGATAGTTAAGACATACACACACTGTATAATGTGTATGTAGGGTTAAAGAACTTATTATTTGTTTTTGTGAAAGCTTCAAAATATCTTCCTTCTAGGTTTTTGAGATGAGCAAATTGTCACTATCAATAGTCACAGTAGTGTGACACTATACGCTCAACATTTTGCTTCTTCCTGATATTAATTAATAGTCACTGATTAGCCTTTCCTCTTACTTCCCTCTACCTCCTCAACCTTGAGTGACTACTTTACTCTCAGTTCTGTTTTCCACATTTTCATAAACCACATACAAAACTGTGCAGTGCTCATCTTTCAATGCCTGACCAAAAATATTTACATAGAAACATAGAAATTATTTTCTTCGAGAGCTTTCATTCTACTAATAATTTCTTTTCTTTATCAAAAAACAAAACAAAAGCAAAAAACGGTGATTGGGTCTCTCTATTCTCCCAGACACAATCCTCCAGTCTCTTCTGGATACTGCAACTGAATACCAGCCACAGCTTCTCTTCCCCCCACCCAAATCCCCTGCGGATTCCACAGATTAGCCCCTCCTAATATCCCTCCCCACACTCATTTCTGTTTCACAGCTCCCAACATTAGCAGAAACCTTCCTTCCATCCAAGGCAACAAGTAGGCTGGAGTCAGACCCATATGTCTCCTCTTGCTCCTGAAATCCGATCCCCCAAAACCCATCTTAGCTCTGTACCTGGAAAACTGTTGTGGTCTCCCTTTCCTCTCTGAACCCATTTCCAATGGACCAAAAAGGTATTCTTCTCCAACCTTCTTTCTTCCAGATTATCCCAGAATCCCAGCATACAACAGTAGACATTCCCTGTGAGCATACCTGCTGAACAGGACAGGAAAACAGGCAACACAAAACTATCACACTCTCTGAAATCCTGGGAGGAAACAGTAACCAATGGAGAAAACACTCACCCAACAAGGGCATATACAGAAATAGACCTATAATCATCTCAAGCCCAGGTGTAAGACATCAGCACAAAAACACAATAAAAGTTCAACAATGAAAGAGAATTACATTCCAATTTTCCTTATGAACATAGATGCAAAAAGTACTCAATAAGATACTTGCAAAACAGATCTAAAAATATCAAAAGATCGAGTGTTCTATCAAGATCAACTTTCAAGTAGTCTTCATTCACAGAGATGCAGGGATGGACCAGTGTATGAATATCAATAATGTAATCCACCATATGAACAAACTGAAAGAAAAAAAAAACACATGATCATTTCATGAGATTTAGAAAATGCTTCTGATAAAACCTAACCCCTCTTCATGAGAAAAAGTCCTGGAGAGAAGAGGGATACAAGGAACATGACTGTGAATAAAAAAGGCAATTTACAAAAAGCCTATAGTCACCATCAGAAAGTTGACAATTGATTTATACCACTCTTTGGCATATACCCAAAGGGCAATCCATCCGACCACAAGGACACTTGCTCAATCATATTCATTGTGGTTTTATTTGCAATATCCAGAAACTGAAAACAACCCAGATGTCCCTCAACAGAAGAATGAATAAAGAAAATGTGGTACATTTATACAATGGTGTATTACTCAGCTCTTAAATATAAAACATAACAAAATTTGCAGGGAGATGGATGGAACTAGAGGGAAAAAACATACTGTTTGAGGTAACCCAGACCCAGAAGGACAAATGTGGTTTATATTCACTTATAAATAGATAAATAGACATTAAGTAAATGATAAGCAAGCTGCAATCCATAGAACCAGAAAGGTTAGTTAAAAGGAAATGTTTTGGAAGTGGTATATGAATCTCCCTGTGAGGGGGAAACAGAATAGCTTTTAAGTGCAGACTTGTACAGATGGGGCCAAAAACGTTAGACTAAGGTGGGGGTATGGATGGGGTAGAAGAAGAGAATGTGGGGGGATAAATTGTAATGGAGAAGCATTTGGAGGGGGTGGTGTGGAAACCTAGTGCTGTGTGAACTTCCTGGTGTCTGTGAAGGGAATCCTAATTAAGACTTCCAGTAACATGCAATATGAAATCTCGGCCTGCCACTTCCTGCAGCCAGGCAAGACTTCCAGTGGTGGGGCTAGGGTGCATTCAGTTGAGTTGTTGGCCCAGGGATCTCGTGGATATCCCTAAACATTTCAGGCTGGTGCTAAGACAAAGGATTTCTCTCAGAAAACTGACAGTGAGCTGGATTGCTGATTACAACTCCTATGCAACTTATTGAACATGAAGAGTTAAAGCTAATGCTTACATGGAGCCCTCAACCCTATGTTCTAGTCTCCATGATGTGTGGAGGCACTCTATAGGCTACTAAAAAAGAAACATGGTCACAGACCCAGCGACCAAATCTTTGACATATAATTCTGTCTGCAAAATATGCTAGGGCAGTGAAGACATCCAAACTTGTGGGAGTGTCCAACCAATGTCTGATTTGACTTGCGGCCCACTTTACAAGGAGGAACCCATACCTGACACTGCTTGTGAGACTCAGAACCAGAGAATAGATAGCCCAGAGACCTAGGCTGGAAACAAAGAAGACAGACAAAAAATATCAATTAAATGGCCCCTGGCAATATTCTTCTATACTCTTTGATTGGCCATCATCAGAGAGATTTTATCCTGCAGCAGGTGGGAACAGTTGTGGAGACCTACAGTCAGACATTACCTGGAAAAAGAGTCTATATTTTAGGTCTTCATCAAATCCACACACCCCCATTAGAACTCAGAAAATTCCATGGAAGAGCAGGCAAACAGATGGTGAGAGTCAGAGGGGATGGAGGACACTAGGGTACCAACACCATCTGCATCAACAAAGCAGGTACATATGAGACTTAAGCAGTAAGCACAGGGCCTGCATGGGTCTACACCAGGTCCTCTGTGTACATGTTATAGCTATTAGTTTAGTAGTTTTTAGGGACTCCTGACTTTGAGAACCAGTGTGTCTCTGACTCTTAGCCTTCTCTTGGGACCCTTTTCCTCTGGTTGGATAACTGTTCAAATTTGATATGAAAATTTTTGTATCATCTCATTATATTTTATATCTTGTCATGTTTTGGTTGTTATCTTTTAGAAGACTATTCTTTTCTGATGAGAGACAAAAATGGAGTAGATCCAGAAAGGAAGGGGGGGTAAGAAGGAACTGTGAAGAGTAGAGTGAGCAGAAACTTTTGACATGGTCTATTGTGTCAGAAAACAATCTGTTTTCAACTAAAGGAAAATGTAATTTATTTGTGATTAATACATAGATGACTTTCCTCTGATATTTTACTTGGTTTCTCCTGAAGAGTAGTTTGATTTAAATGTTTTAATTAACATAGCCATTTATTCTCTAAATATGAGCTATCATATAATATGACTGTGGTGGATGTTTAGTATAAATAATAAACTGTGTAGTCACAAAGATGAAACAGTCTAAACTAAGAAGTTGCCCATTTATGGGATTCTTTCAAATATATAGTTTTGAGAACTATTGATTTATATATTCATATCTACATGTATAAGGCAGATATTAAAATATAAATTAGGTATAGATATGGTAAAGCAAAAGTATAAGGATAGATGTATGAATTCTCTTGCCCAAATAAACGATCATAATAAATTTTTCATGAAGTTTATGTATGTATGTATATATATACATATATATATACATATATATGTGTGTGTGTGTATGTATGCTGTGACTTTTTCATTCAATAGATGTGTCTGGCCTAGATATATACAACAATATTGGTCACAAACATGTTGCATACTTTAATATTATGAAAGGTGTTTTTGACAGGCCAATAGCTAACATTATACTGAATAGAGAAAAGCCAAAAGTCTTCTCTAAGATCTACATTAAGACAGAGGTGCCAACTTTAATCACTTTGTCACATAGTGTGGGAAGTCATAGCCAGAGCCACCAGTCAGAACAAATACATGGAAGTCATCCAAACTAGGAAACAGTCATATTCAGATTCGCAGATAGCATGATCTTATATAGAAGAAAACTCCACTGTTAATGCCCTAAACTAGAGAATTACTGAATGAATTCAGTAATTTTCAAGATGCAAAACTAGGTAAATGTGTAAAAAATCAGAAGTGTTTTTAGAGAAGTGAGCAGTCCATTTGTAGCAACTACAAAAATCCATATGGCATTATGGTGGCAGCACGCACCTTTAATGCCAGCACTCAGGACAAAGAGGCAGGAAGATCTCTGTGAGTTTGAGGTCAGCCTGGTCTACAAAGCAAGTTCTAGGACAACCAAAGATGTTACTGGGAGAAAGAAAAACAAAACAAACAGAAAAGGAAGAACCAACAAAGCACACCCTGGAAGTAAGTTAAACCAAATAAAAGACCTCTAGGACAAGAACTGTAAAACATCAATGAAAGAAATTGAAGATGACTCCAATGCTTTTGTGAGTTTGGATAATAGCATCCTAGAAGAACTATGTCATTAAATTTACATAACACACAAAATGACCTGCAGATTCAATGTGATCCCTCTGGAAACAATGATAACAACAACAACAACACAGTGTTCCCAGAACTGGAAAAACAATTCTAATATTGAAAAAAAGTGGGGTAGTGGGGTTCAGTCAGTCCTGTGCAGTCTACTGAGTTGTTGGTTAGTCCTACCTCATCTTGATATGCCATATTATGCTGACACCACGGAGGCCTGCCCCTTGCTGAACAGAAACAGAGGAGGAGCAAATGGGGCTGAGGGTGGGGGAGGAGGTGAGACTGGGGGGAAAACGGCAGGCAACAATGAGGGGAACTGTTATTGGGATGTAAAATAAAAAAATATTAATTATTTTAAGCCTGGGATACAAGAGACTTTACTTCTGAAAAACAATAAAGTAAAGCAAAATAAATGAGGGAAAAACATGAATTATTGACTGTTTGAGAATGTAAGTATATTTAAACTGAACTAAGCATAGTAAACCAAGTATAAATAAATTTGAAAGTTAGAAAAGATATTACTCAAGGCTGTGACTTTTTCATTCAATAGGTGTATCTGACCTAGATCTTCAAGCAAATTCTAACTAATGCCATAAGGTTATCTACCACATGAACGATGGTGATTTGACTCCATACTCTAAGTACTGTATATTCTTAAGTGAACATGAGCTAGAACATGAAGAAGCTATTCATGCTGATTCAAAAATCGTGTAAAATCTTAATAATTGAGCAAGTTATTTATGAAGTTTAAACTATCCAAATTCTTCAGCCTAACACCATTTTCATTAAAGCTTTACCAAAAGGATCTGAAGCCCTTGGAAAACTTATTAATTAAATACAAACTAATCCAGCTTCATATTCTGGCACTGGGCCTTGATGTTGAAAGTGAATATTCAATTGAAGGTGACTTTCAATTCACCTTCTGAAGTTGGAAAAGAAAGAAAACGAGCTGGCTTTTCTCTAATGTTTGGTGATTTTTCTGTCTGCCTCTGAGACATCTAAAGGCAATCTTTATAAGTTTAAAAAAATGATTCTAAGTAATCTTGAAAAATAGGATAATTTCAAGAAGGGAGTAGAAGGGAAAAGCTCTCATCTAAAGCAGCAAAAATCAATTTTGATGTATTTTTTCGAGTGAGAGGAGAAAACGGCTTTTCTCATCCTTTCGTGCCCATCCTTTCCTGAGTGTAGTCATCCCAGCCAAGTTCAGGGATACATTTTTCTGCATAGCACCCGTAGACTGCCTGTGCATTCTTCTCTGCGAGAGAACACAGACTGTCATCTGCTCAATCTCCCTGCTCTTCGGCATTGCCTCTTTCACCTACATTGCTTCCCCATTTGCATTCATCTCATCTAATATTTTCATATTACTACATAGATGCTATGCTCTTGCTGCAGTTCGTGCACATCTCATCCAGAAACATGCTTGGTGAAACTAAACAGCATCAATGTGTTGCAGTTGTGAGTCCCAGGTTTGCCCTCTGCAAAATTGCTAGTTCTGTACTCTGTGCTAGTAACTGCGTGGCAGGAGGTGCTTTGGCACTCTTCACATAACTGGTAAAGAGTCGTTTTTCAAAATTTGCGTAAGTACAGTATAATATCTTAAACCTTAGAATCATTTCTGTGCTTTTAGAATAGAAAATTATCATTTAAATAGTTTCTTTTTTTTCTTCTATCATGCAGAACTATCCCTTCTGGTACTTTTTTCAGTTTTCATGCATGTCTGTTGAACACAGTGATAGCATTACTATTCCCTGGACTATGGTCTAGGGCCAGATATTTAAAATTTGCTCCTTGCATTACACTAGACGTATTATTGCTCTTTTGCTTTTTGCTCTGGTTGTTCTGGTCAGATCAATGGAGCTCTTTCAGTTCCCTATGACCTCCTCAAGCATCATCAGCTTTCTAAAAGCATTTCTTTATCTTCTATAAACAAAAGATGGCTAAATCATCTTGTAGTTTTCCTTTCTTTGGCCTGGAATCAAAATCTCCAAAGAGCTTAATATGCTTTAACTAAAGAAGCTGCAACGTTCAAACACCATGGCCTTCTGTTGTATCATTACTTCTAGGACTTCTCTGTAGCGAAACTTTTGCTAAGCATAAATACATATTACACATTTTTAACTTTTATTTTATTCTAATAACAAGAAAACAGACTCTTACATGTGTAATTTATTTTTCAGTACATTATATCAATAAATAATTTCCTTTTTCTTAAAATACATTCATTTAAGAAACAAATAACTAATTTGTAAGTAAAGGTCCTGCCCCTTTAAGACATTGGTAACTATAAGCAACTGGATCTTGAAGTCTGAAGAAGGAAACAGGTCCCACTTCACTCAACTTTTTATTTTTAAGATAGGATTTAAGAAGGTGTATTGTGCTATGGTATTCACAGTCTTTAATTTGGCATCTCGTCCAGTATTTCATTCTCTCTGTACTTCTCATCTACAGGGCTAACCCAGACTAAATCATACAGAGAAAAAGTTCTTGCTAGCCTCTGTAAGCTATTTCTCTCTTCTTGTCTATGACAGCTATCTTTTTCCTTTTCCTTTTAGCTATCCATTTAACTGAAGCTTCATTCCACATTCTAAAAGGAAACCTTTATTTCCCTTAAGGGATCCATTAACGTTGTCTCAAGAGCCTTCATCAAGGCTGATTGTGGCTTCTGCTGTTATAAGGTCCTTCCACTAATAAAGATCAGGATCAGGTTGGGGCACTAGCTTTAGTGCCTTGGAAGAAGCTTGAGAAGGGTCCTTTGAAGCCCTGGTGTCAGGGATCGCCCAGAAGCCAGATAAGGACCTTGCATCCTTTATAGAAAGGGTTAACAAAAGTCTTCAGAAAAAGTTCCTCCTGGGGAGTTCAGGGACCGGTTTTGGAGTGCTGGAGTGAGATGGAATGAACCTCCAACCACAAACTAGCATGTGTGGAACTTAAAGACCACAGCTTGGGGAAGTGGATCGTTGCTTCTCAGGACGTGGGCTTAATGTCTCACCAAACAAGGGCTACGACCGTTGCAATGCAGGCCGTACATAAAGAAGACATGGCAACTTTGATTAACACCATACAGCATGTAACTATGGGGGGAAAGAGGACCTGTTTTGCATGTGGAAAGGAAGGCCCTTTCAAAAGAGAATGTCCTAATAAGGCTAGAGTCAATCTGTCAGCTCCAGCCAAGTCTGGTGTGCCATGCACTCTCTGCCCCCGGTGCAAAAAGGGATTCCATTGGGCTAGGGATTGTAAACCCAAGTTCAGTCTACAGGGGAAACCTTTAAATTCCCCCAGGGGCCATTTCTAACCCCGTTAAACAAGGGAAAAGGGGCAGTCAAAACATACTGGACAGTGCCTTTGATACCCGGACTAAGACCAAAAATGGCCCTAACAATTGGAGATAGAATTTTTAGGTTCCTTATAGACACTGGAGTTGATCGTACGGTTATCAGAAAAGAGCCCCCCCACCCTTGGCAGATGGTCCCTGGGCCACCTTTACTTGGTGTGGGCGGGCAGTCTATTTCATGGGAGACTATAAACTGGGTGCCCTGGACTGATTCCAATGGTAATTGCGGGAGGTGCGCCCCCTGGTGGTCTCTGGCTTAACTGTCAACCTCCTTGGGCATGACATCCTTGGGGATGCTGAGGCCTTTTACACTGAAGGATATGAGTTACAATTTAAACAGGGTTGAGCTGCCCACTCTAATTCTCAGGTTCAATCCTAAGGGCTACTTCTCGCTCTCTGGTGCCAAAAGTCGTGTGTGGGTTGAACAGTGGCCTCTACCTTCTTTTAAGTTAAAACAATTTGATGTCCTGGTTAAACAACAATTGTTATTGGGGCATATCCGGTCATCCATGAGTCCTTGGAATGCCCCTGTTTTTGTTGTTTGTGTGTATATGGTTTCAAGGATGATAACTCTGCTTTGGAGAGCCAGTAAAAAAGCTCATCACAAGAAAAGATTCTTCTCTCAGTAGTCATTAGATGTCTATAGTTCTTTGTCTAGGTGTGGGGCCCTGCGAAAATGCCCCCTTTCATGTTAGTATCTCCGTTGATATTGTTATTGTTCTGGTCTTGATTATGCTTAATTCTATATTTTAAATTCTCTCTTTCAACTTATAAAATATGAATATTCTAATGGCCCCCTCAAACTCCACATCGTTCGCCTTGTCTCTTTGTAACTTAAGATTCTCTCTCTTCTCTTAGGATTTATACTTGTATTTAGGACTCATACAATTATTACTCTCAATTTGTCTGATATGTCCCTTCTTGGACCGTAAATTAATATGTATATGCTTGAAACATGACAAGAGCTAGGTAGCAATTTTCTTTGCCACATTGTACATATCTTGAACACTAATGGAAGTTTTACTAGATTAGTTAAGTCTGTTGTACCTTTTATAATTTGCTGAATGCAAACTGAAGCTATCTAAACCATGGGGGGAAAATAATTCTAAACCAGAAGAATAATAGTAGCTGGCTTTCATTTACGTCAAAGACCCTGTCTAATTCCAGGCACTTGGCCATCTGAGCAATGTTAGGTATGGGTTCCATTTTATGGAGTAGGTTTTAAATCTCATCAGATAATGGTTGGTTATTCTTATAAATGTTGTGCCACTATTGAATCAGCATATCGTATGTGAAGGTCATCATTGTAGATCAAAGGATTTGTAGTTGTGTTAATGTTTTCCTTTCTCCTCTGGTAGTGTGCCAAGGACCTTCTACCATCACCAATAGTCTGTAGGTGTGAAATCTCTAGGTAGGCACATTTTCTACTTCTTTGTATTCAAAGAAATATGCAGCTTTTATCTTCTGAAAGGGTTTCAATGTGGCCTTTTTGGCCAACAACTCACTTAGATGTAATCCATTTTTGGCCCTGGATGTTTCATTTGGTGGTGAGAGATGAGTAGGTGTGCCTTTGTCTCCTCCATTATTTGATATTCCTTTTATATTTCTTTATATATGTGACGTGGGATTCCCCTCTGTATGCTGTAAATACCATTAATAAATAAAGAAAACTGGCTTGGCCTGAAAGGATAGAACAGAGCTAGGCAACTTGAAGACAAATAGGCAACTAAAAAATAAAAAAAAGACAAAACCACAACAGTACAAAACAGAAAAAAATGAAAGAAAATCAGAAGAAGCAGAAAAATATGTGCAGACACAGAGATACATACACACCCCCCCTCAGATATTCTATAAAACCACAAAATCAGAAATGATTATACATAAGCAAAAAAAAAAACCCTGTAGGTTGAAGAAACTTACCTGAATGCTAAAAATGAACTGAATGCTAGGAGAAAAGAGGCAGAGTGAGAGGGAAGCCATGTAGCCCCACCAAAGACAGATGTTAAAACCTGGCTGGTAGGGCAAGACCTTCATGGTAAAATATTAAATACTAGAAATAGGTTAATACTAGATGTAAGAGCTAGCCAGCAATACACTTAAGTGATTGGCCAAGCAGTTATTTAATTAATACAGTTTCTGTGTGATTATTTCAGGGCTAAGCAGCCGGGAACAAACAGTGGCCTCCTTCCAGTGTATATGTATATATTTTAAAAAGCTTCTATTACAGAAGGTTTCCATATGACCTCTCAAATGACCCTAGTGTTTGTTGTCTTTCTCCTTATTCCTTCATTTACCCACCTCTTCCCCCCTCTGTTTAATCTCTCCATTTCAATATCTCCAGCTATCCATATATAACTATATATTCCATTTTCCCTTTCTCAGAAGACACTTCCATCTCCACTAGTCCCTCACCCTACTCCTAACTTCTGAAATTAAATGGATTGCAGCCTGCTTATAAAAGATTTAAAAGCTAACTTCCAATATAAGCAAAAACATACCATATTTGTCTTTTGGGGTCTAGTTTAACTCATTCAGAATAATTTTATTTTGCATGAGTTAACCCAGAAATCTCACTGAGTATATAAGGGCAACCTTTATACCCAGCAGCAGATGGCTAACACAGAATGGACTCAATGGTATTTTGAAGGTTGTTTATCTCTCAGTGTTTTATCTGTGTTTTTTTTTTTTTTACCCTATAGGCATTTGCTTATATGTTATAGCTTTCAATTTTGTCTTTTCATGGGCTTGTGTGCGTGCGTGTGTGTGTGTGTCTGTCTGTCTGTCTGTGTGTCTGTCTGTCTGTCTGTCTGTCTGTCGGTATCTATGCCCATGTTGTTTTCTCTCTCCTTTTGTTCTATTCTGGATTGTTCATTTTGTTTTCCAATTTGCCTGTTTGGTTTGTTTTCTATTGAGATAAAGAAGAAGAACTCACACAGTTGAATTTGCGGAGACATAGAAAGAATCTGGACAGAGATTAGTGAGTAGAATCCATGATCAGAATATATTCTGTGAAATAAAGAAGTCCATGTTCAATAGAATGTCTTAATAAGCTAACAGTGCAAGAATAATGTTGTTTTAAATCCATAAACATAAAAGAACATAAAAATTCATGAATAAAATAATTTTAAGGTTGTGTCAACAACTAAATTCAAAACATTTGGAAAATTACAAATTTAAAATTTAAAGCATTTTGTATTTTATGTATATTTATTATTAAATAAAGATAGATTAATTAGTTAATAGTAAATTGGTGAAAAACATTTAAATGTTTTTAAATAAATAAATTTCATTTATGTCTTTATTCTGTATTCTAGTCATAGATTTCCATCCTCCTCTCCTTCCCAGTTCTTCCCCTTAAACCTTCCTTTCCTCTGAACTCCCCATTCACTCCCCCTCCACTTTTGTTTAGAAAAGGGCAGCTCTCCCATGAATATCCACAAAACACTGTATATCAAGAAGCAGTAAGACTAAACACCTCCCTATGTATTAAGGGAGCAAAGCAATCCTATATGGGGTGTAGGGTCCCCAAAGCTAGTAAAAGGGTCAGAGACAGTCACTGTTCCCACTGCAAAAGGACCAAGCTACACAATGCTAACTAATATACATGCAGAACACCTAGATCAAGCCCCTGAAAGCTCCCTGTTTGTAGGTTCAGTCTCTGTGAGCCCCTATAAGCCCAGGTTAGTTAATTCTGTTAGTTTTCTCATGGTGTCCTTGACCCTTCTGATTCCTACACCGCTTTCTCTCTCTCTTTTCAGCGGGATTCCCTGAATCTCCATCTAATTTTGGGCTAGAACAATGACTCAGTCACTAAAGCAAGGCTCACAACCAAAAATAAAAATTGTTTAAAACTTAATCTGTGTTTAAAAAATTAAAATGTTATTCCCTTTTGAATAATATGGATGAAATAATTTGATAGTGAATCTATTATCACAGACTTTAAGGAATGCTACTTTCCAAATCACTGGAAAAGACAGTAACTTAATCAACTTGTTTAAAAGCTAATCACAAATAGCTTTCAAATCTATTAATATTATACCATATCATCTGCCCTTCTTCTAAGAATCATTACCCTTAATGATTGACACATATTTGCCACAGTATGTTTGTGGATAGAGGGATGTTTGTATATAAAAAAAAGGTCAGATATAAAACTGAGTCTTGAAAGAGCATGGTAAAACGTGGAAAACATGCTTCCACTTAAGTGAAGCTAAGCCCGTGTGTGGATGAGTGTATGTGATATGTGCACACAGAAACTTTCTAGCAAATGACATAAAGTGCATTTTCTTCATTCATTGTGGGAGTAGAAACAAGATGGCTGAAAGAGGAGATGACCTTTTCCCCAGCATTTGTCCAATTTTAACATTAAAATTTATCGCAAGAATATCTTTAACTATAATCATAAATTAATTAAGCCATAAAGCATTTTATATCTACTATATTTTTAGAAATACATTATACAAAATATTGTATGCTATATGTATGGATTTACATGTGAATGCATGTATATGTGTTGTGTGTATATGTATGTCTGTGTTTGTGTCAGTCTATAAGCATATATCCACATGCTATATAGGTATATGTGTAAATATATTACAAAGATTAAAAGGAATTATTTCAAAGACTATCTAGTGCTTATACAAATATATGTAATATATGCATATATTATATATATGGTTTGTAAAATAAAAGATAACATAAATACTAAAAAGGAAGGGAAAATTCAGCCATGCAAACCTATTTTTTATTAAATTTAATATTATAATAAAAAGACTCAAAGCATCTTTAACTTGTCTATGTTTATTTTGATGGTAAAAATAGAATCAGATTTGGGAGTAGGCTATAAATGCTACAATTGTGCTATTTTATATTTATCCCACTAAATAAATTTTTATTTTAAATAAAACAATTCATACATTCATTCATCCATTATTCTTTATCAGCTTTGTTTCAACATACATTTTACATTTGCTATTTTTCTTAAAGTTTTTTTTTCACCTATAGTGTTTGTTTCTCTTAAAACATTTTTAATTTCAAAATTTGTATTCCTCATTGGTCTTTCAGATCATTTTTCTTACACTGGTGTAAAATTTTAAGATATTTTTTTCTTTAGGTCTTCCTTGTTCTCCTTCCTAAAGTTCTAAAGTCAGCAAGATAAGTTTGCGTTTCCTAAAACTTTTATCATTTTTGATTTCCCAATGAGTTTCTGCTACTTCTGATTTTAAAGACAGGGAGTGAAAAAAGTTTGCTTTCTTTCTCTTTCTTTTTTTCTTTTTTTATTTTTTCTTTGATTTTTTTATTACTTTATAAATAATAGGATCAAAATTTCCACTTCCTTCCCTCCTCCCACTTCCCTCCCGTCCCGTCACCCCACTCACCCTCTCCCCCTCCCCCTCCAGTCCTAAGAGAGGGCAGGATACCCTGCCCTGTGGGAAGTCCAAGTACCTCCCCACACCATCCAGGCTTAGGAAGGTTTGCATTCAAATAGACTAGGATCCCAAAAAGCCAGTACAAGCAATGGAGACAAATCCCACTGCCATTATCATTGGCTTCTCAGTCTGCCCCAATTGTCAGTCACATTCAGAGAATCCAGTTTGATCCCATGCTCCTTCAGTCCCAGTCCATCTGGAGTTGGTGAACTCCCATTAGATCAGGCACACTGTCTCAGTGGGTGGATCAACCCCTGGTGTTCCTGACTTTTTTGGTCATATTCTCCCTCCTTCTGCTTTTCAACTGGACCTTGGGAGCTCAGTCCAGTACTCCCATGTGGGTCTCTGTAGTGCCCATTTGTTCCCCATTGGGGAAGGAGAGCGCTCTGCATCTGGGCTGCATAGGTTTAAAAACCCCCAGGGGGCGGACTTTCCCTCCCTAGGATGGGGGTGGCCAGGGGCCTGTAGGGAGCCATTGTTGTCTTTCTCTTTCTTGTGGAACTTTGTACTTTGTTCCTTTTGTCATTGTGATACGGAGTTTTTAGTGCCATGGACTTTTCACAGTCCAGCCTTGTATGACTCAAGGATGTAAGACGCCAGACAGACACAGTTATCAATGATCAGTCTAACAACAGTGAGTTCATTGTCTCATGCCTAAGAAGATTAGCAATGCAGACTCTCAAGGGGCTGGAGAGATGGCTCAGTGGTTAAGAGCACTGACTGCTCTTCCAGAGGTCCCAGCAACCACGTGGTGGCTCACAACCACCTATAATGAGATTGGGTGCCCTCTTCTGGCCTACAGGCAGGATGCTGTATAAAAGAAAAAAAAAAGAATTATTACAAGGGCAAAAGAGATCACTCAGTGGATAAGAGCCCTTGCCCTCGCAGAGACCTTAGGTTAGTTCCCAGCACCCACAAATGAAAGACCCCCGAGGGATGTCTTCCTTTCGAGAGAGGCCCCGGACCCACGAATTAGACGAAACCACACTTCCGGATGCAAACAGCAAGAGGTTTATTCGAATACACAGGTACCTGGGGCGACAAGGTCTCTTGGAAGACTTGCGCGCCCCCAGGTTGGAGTGAGGGGTTCTTATAGGAGAGCAAAAGCGTGGGTACAGAAGCGAAAAGCGTGGTTATGGGGATTCATTCCACTGGTCAATTCAAATAAGGCTAAGAATGCGCGCTGAGTGGCAAATTCTTGACCTTTTACCTAAATACCAAGGAGGGGGTTGTCCAGGGGCTTCCTGTTTTTCTTATCTCTTCCTGCTTTCCTAGCTGGAGACCCGGCTGTAAATACCCTGACTCACATCCTGTCACAGGACAAAAGGCCTCCCCCCCTTATTTTACAGTAAAGGCTTGACTCTAATGCCTTACATTCCAACATCCAGGGTGGTATTCTTTTCTTTTTTTCCTTTTCACAATCAGCTGTAACTCCAGTTGCAGGGAATATGGTTTCTTCTTGGGCCCTCTGCGGGCACCAGGCACCACAAGATACACATACATGCATGCAGGCAAAATACTCATCTGCACAAAATGAAACTAAACAAAGTTTTAAAAAAAAGAATTAGTACAGAAATGTAAAAAATTGAAGGAAGGTGAGAAATTAATGAAATGTGAAACCCCCAAGAGTGGGAGGGATTCTAAAGGGGGAAGGAAAAAAACATTGAGTTTTCTTTGCTTAAGGGATTTGCAGAGTCAGAAACTGGATCAAACTTAAAGTACTTTCTTTTGAGATTAATTATTTCCCTGGGCTTATCATCTGTGGTCACATAGTCTCTGCATGCCCCCCCCACACCCCCATCCATCCAGGGAGACAACCATGTGTTGTGTTGTTCTATCCCTGTCTAAAGATAAAATAGTTGAACCCCCTTTTTATCCATCTCTGATTTCACCTTTGACCTTGACTATCTGCTAGAGGTCTTTAGTCACTTGGCCATCATGACTACATTTGGATCTTGCGGATGCCACAAATACTGTTACTGCAAGTGTTTTTTTATGTATTTACAAGATCAGCTTGTAGACTTATCATGGAAAAGAATGAATTTTATGCCAGTTACTGAGTTGCAGCTTCAGCCTCTCGTTTCTTTCTCAAATTTAGCTCTTGGTCTAGCAGTGGTCTGAGTAGTCTTCAGGATAAAAGCTTCTTGCTGTCAGCTATTTTTTCCTAAAATTCAGTGTGTAATAATTATCCAAATTAGAAGGAAGAATAAATGAAGAACAGTAATACCTCACATATGTTACTCTAGAACTTTAGACGAAGCAACCTGGTCTGTTGCCACCAGCTCAGATCCCTTGCTATCTAGACTGTCAGCGCAGCTGTCATATTCAACTACAAGCCATTTTATTCCTCTTCCCAGGTGTATGACACAGATCTTGCCAGGTTATATGTTAATCTTCCTTTTTAATCCCAACCTCTGTTCTCACTACAACACATGTGAGCAACTTACAGTATTTTCAACAAACCCCCTTTCTTAGTACAAGCATTGTTCCATGTTCTGAATCACTTAGAGGTGCGTCCTCTAGGTTTCCTGGCTTTCTGAAGCCAGGACTTGTGGCGGTAGTTTCCTGGGCTCTCAGAATTTGGGACTTGGACTGATAATTGCAATGGGCTTGTGAAGTGTTCTGATTCTCAGGCTCACAGAATGTGTCTGAGCACATAGACACTGATTCTCTTTTTCTGGAGAATCTGACCTCATTTACTTTCAATATGTTTGTTGACAATGCTGTGGAAACTTCATCTTAAGTCCTGTGCTGGCTAGTTTGATGTCAACCTGACAAAAGCCGTAGCTAATGCAGGAGAAAGTAATTTAATTAAGATAATACCGCCACCTGATTTGCCTGTAGGAAATCACATGGTGCATTTTCTTGACTCGTGATTGATGAGGGAATATCTTAGTTCACTGTAACTCACGCCAAAATCTGAGCTGATGCTCCTGGAAGTCATAAGAAACCAGATTAAGCAAGTCATGATACAAACATTTAATGCAGGTTTTTTAAAAGTATCAAATAAATTTTCTATACAAAGCACTGAAAATGGTCATGTCCAATAAAATGCAAATAGCAACATTTTCAGCTCTGCTTTTATCAAATAGGAAATTAGGTTTCTATGAAGGATTTATGAAATAGATGCATGTCGAGACTTAAAATCCTGATATTAAGCATTTGCATTAGTTGTGACAATGTACCCGAAAAGGACATCTAATAGAAGGCTTATTTGGGTCTTGCTTAAGGTACAGTACATCATACGGGGAAGGCTTAGCAAGGAGCATGACGAGTAAATCAAGGCAGCAAGAGCATGAGTCAGCTGATCACATTGATTCCACAATTAGAAATCAACACCAAAGGACACCAGTACTAAGGTCGTATTCTCCCTTTTATTTTGTACAGGTTCCCAGCCACTGGGATTGCAATACCCATAGTCAGGGTGTTTCTTCCCCTTTCAGTAATCTTTATGGAACGATTCTTATGGGCACACATAGAGATGTGTTTCCAATTTATCCAAATGGACAATGAACATTAGCCATCAAAATATAAAAATTTCCTAGGCTAAATCCAAATATACCATAGTTCAGACTTGGTGGGAATGAAAGGAGATTTAGTAATGATTATGTTTCATGTTGGATACAAGGTTAAGTGCATATAGTTTTCTTAATGATATCAGTGATAGAATTCTAAAGCTAATAACCAGACCAAGTTCTTATTTCTGATTTTTTTTCTCAGTCACTAGATGAGAAGGGATTACCAGTTTCTAGTTATAATTTTGAGTAAGAAAATAGTTACAGGTCTTAATTTAGATGCAATAATTTAAGGTTATAAAAACATCATCAAGTAGGAAAACCCTGAAAAAGACAAAAGCTGTTCAGTGACTCCAAGACCCCCTACTATTCACACTCTGTCTTCATCTGCTCTTATTTAGATTGAGGTGCTGGTATAATCAGCATTAGGATGCAGAAGAAGCCTAACCTCATGTGTGGTTTAGAACACTAAAAGATAACCTCTTCATTTTAGTCTTCTCTTTAGTGACAAGCTCTGAGTCAATATATTCATTGGAAATAGAAAAGATGGGAAGAGATTTATAAGCTGAAGATAGATAAAGAAGTGTTAGAAAATTCAAGAGATTAAATGACACAGTAGAAAAATGTGTTTTTTCTCATCTCCTATTGTATATTAGATAGGTAAATGTATGATTGCATCTTCTTTTGCTCCAAGATGGAATATGCTGAACTTTTTCTTCTATAAGCTAGGAAAAAGCTGAGAAATTTAGAGACATTGAGAACAGATGACTAATGTTGTGATTTGAATATGAGATGTTCTCAACAAGTTCATGCTGTGAACATTTGGTCTTCAGTTGTTAATGCTACTTACGAGGGTCCTGGAAATTTTACAAGATGAGGTCTTCCTGGAGAAAGTAGGTCACCAGGCCCTCTCTGCTTCCTATTTGGCATATGCAGAAATTCCTCTGCCACCAACTTCCATTGTCATAATTTGTGCCCAAGTTCATGGAGCTAAGTGATCCCAGACTGAGCCCTTTGTTACTCTGAGTGAAACCTTTCTTCCTTATTTGTTCTGTCTGGAGTTTGATCACAATAAAGTAAAACAACTAATTTAGGGAAGTATAGATGCCAAGATTCATCTGAAGGTCATCTTGCAGGATGAAGGCAAACATTTCAGCAGATGTGATTTGAAAGTGACCATGAACACTAATAAGCAGTAAATTATAAATCAACAGATGGCTTCACACAATATCATGTTTTGTAACCTACAAATCTTGTCTTATAGCATTGATATTTTGTTCAAATGCTTGACAACTTGGGCTTGACCAATATTTTGTTTTTGGTCTTTGTAATAATAATAATCACTTCAAGTGGAGATATCAAAGTATTCTATAAGGTTGATACATGTGCCTGCGACTGTTCCATTGCTATGACTATGTCCGTGAGTAAAGAAAACTCAAATTTTTGGATTTGGTCAACTTTAAGTAATATCAAGAAACACAAAGGATGGATAAAGAACAGAAAGACAGATTTAGAGAGACTGTTCAGCAGTGGTGAGCAATTGCTGCTTGTGCAGTGGGCCTCGGCTCAGCTCCCAGCACACACACAACTCACAACTGTCGGTTATTCCAATTCTAGGTACTCTGGTGCACCCATCTGGACTCCATGGACTTCAGATACATATGAATATTCAGATACACAGATGTATACATACATGCGTGCAGACCAAACATTCATAACACATGTAAAAATAATCATTTTTAAGAGAATAGAGGCATAAATTTGACTATTTAGAGAAATATCATCAGGAAGAAACCATGGTTAAGGAATCATGATCAGAACATCAATTCTGGTAAAGGCATCATGGTGCAAAACATGGTCAGGCTATTGAGCTCCAGGTATCATGGTGAACACGGTGTAGTGAGGATATCGTAATAAAGGCATTCTGGCCATGGTATTTAGGGTTAGGGCATCTGGTAAGTTAATCAGAGCCAGGTATCTTTGTGAGTACATCATTGTGAGGAAACCACATTTAGAGTCATGGTGAAGACATCAATATTAGGAAATCATGGTCAAGGCATTGTGGTTAGGGCATCATAGTCATGGCTGTGGCTTTGATTTTCATTCAAGTAGGCAGGATTTAGGAGGTGAGAAGAATAAATTACATCTATTCAGGAGGCACACAGAAGAAGTGATTAAAGCACATTATTTCCTTGGGGCACAAGATCTTTAAAGTGAACCTGTATGACAAAACAGGACAATTGACTCGAAAAGATCACACTGTGAATTAAATAATGGAAATTCAGGTCATCACTTTCCATTGGTTTTGAAACTTATATATTTTTTATATATCTTCTTGAGGGACTACTGGAAATTGATGAAATGAGCCATGCTATTAACATATTGTGTACCTAATTGAGCTAATTAATTTTTCAATGCTCAGTTAGACTCCTTTAGCAAGTTGCACAAAAATTATTCTTTGACTATTTCTAAATTAACCTAAATTATAGTTGTATGCTTACTTTAAACTAGATTCTATTGATATATGTCTACTGACAAAACATATCAGCTAATTAAAAAGTGCATTTATCTTGCCTGGTATGTGTGATATGCAATTTAGTGTGCTACTTGTAAAATAAAACATTCAAATTATGGATCAAGACATTAATGACTTTGGAGTAAGGATGAGCTTTCCTTAAGTAGACATGCGCACTATTGCCACAAGGGCTGTGCTCCCAGGAAGGGTCTTTCGTGTTCAGAACTGAAAAAGCCTGAACTTCTCAAATTCTAATTAGCTTTTGCTTCTTACTTTCCTCGTCTTCAGTGTGAGAATAACATATGGTTCTTTGTTTCTTTGGGATCCTGAAAACCAAAATGTGTCTTTTCAACCTTTGCTTTGATAATTCCTTATATGTGATTTCTGTGACATTAAACATTATTTTGAGATAACATTGAAGTTCAATTTTATAAATAGTTGTTCATGCTTGAAATCAGGAAGTCACCTTATAGACCATATGCTTTCATTTATAAATACACTACAAAATAGTCGCATTAAAATGTATGGCTTTTAATTTTGTAATATTGTGAATTATTTTTACTCAACGTAATTCAAATGACTCATTAAATTATGAAAAATTCTAAGAAATCTTTGAAATTGTATAAAGTTGTTTTCATTATATTTGAAAGAAAATAAAAGACAATATTAGCTTTTTAATGAATTATAGTTTTAATTATGGATATTTTCTTTTTTGTGGATGATTGTTCTAAAGTGGTACTGTCACTATAAGGAAAATATTTTCATTTGTGCTTTCTACTGTTTTTTATATGTTTTAAGAATTAATTTTAATGATTTCTGTGCCTGTGAATATACTATGTGCATTTTAAGAATTAATATTAATGTTCTCTATGCCTATGAATATACTATGTGTATTTTAAAAATTAATATTAATGTTCTCTATGCCTGTGAATATACTACGTATGTGACGAACTGGGGTTGGAGGCTTCCCATAGAAGCAAAAAAAGTGTGCTGGATCCCTGAAACAGGAGTCACAAGTGGTCATGAACCACTCAAAGTGGGTTCTGGAAAGCAAACCTAACTGTTCAGGTAGAGTAGTATGTTTTTGTTCTTATTTTTTTCCTTTTGTTGAAAAGAGATTCTTTTCTCATACAATATATACAGATTGGTTCCCCTCCCTCAACTCCTCCCCACATCCCTTTCCATCCAGATCCACCCATTTTTTGTCTCGTTTTAGAAAACATGCTTCTAAGAGATAACAACAAAATATAGCAAAATAAAACATTATAAGATGAGATATTAACAACAAATAAGATAAAATGAAGACCTTCTGTCTTATGGTTTCTATTGCTGTGAAGAGACACCAAGACTATGGTAACAGTTATAAAGGAAAAACATTTAATTAGGGTGGCTTAAATTTTCAGAGGCTTTGTTCATTATCTTCATGGTAAGATGTGGTTGCATACAGGCCGACATGGTGCTAGATACGGTGCTGCAGAAGAAGCCCCTTGACACCCAGGGAACGGGAAGTGCTCTGAGCTACTGTGCATGGCTTGAGTTTATATGAAACCCCAAATCTCACCTCCATAGTGACATACTTCCTCCAACTAGGCCATACCTACTCCAACAAGGTCATATATCTAAATAGCTTCACTCCATTTGGGAGTCATTGTCTTCCAAACCACCACACCATTACTTTAAAGGTGAACAAGGCAAACCAATAGAAAAAAGAGCCATGGAGAAGTCACAAAAGTGACAGATAGACTCCCATAAAAAAACACTGAACTGAAGGCCATAATATATGTACAGAAGACCTAGGTATAATATCACATGCACACATATACATAAATGTATATATGTGTGTGTGTGTGTATGTATGTATGTATTCATGTATATATGAATATACACCCATGCAGGCCCTGTGCTTGCTGCTCCAATCTCTGGATGTTCATAGCAGCCTTTCTCAGTGGATGTAGAGGGTCTTGTTTTCCTGATTTCCTCCATTCCACCTAGCTCTTATATTCTTTGTGCCTCCTCTTCTGTGGGGCTGCCTGAGCTCTGAGACGAGGGATTTTATAGAGACATCCGATTAAAGCTGTGTATTAGAAGGATATTCTCTCTGCATTGTGTCTGGCTGGGGAGCTCTCCGTGTGTTACCATCTACTGCAGGATAAACCTTCTCTGATGACTGTTGAGTAAGGTACTCACTTATCTATGACTATAGCAGAATATCATTAAGAGCCATTTTTATCACTATCACTAGGTTTTTGTTTAAGACCAACCACTGGGTCATCTCTCTGGGTCTGCCTTTAGCTTTTCACAGAAAACTACATTTAATATAGTCCTTATGTCTAGAATGATGACCGCAGTCATAAACTACAGCTATGACCAATGATCTGTGCTTAGTTCTATGAGGATGGAGAAAGGAACTGAAAATTTCACAGTACTATGGAAAATGTTGACATTTATCTTTTCTAATACAGAAACTATTGACTTCTTTATTTCATATCGCAATAACAGATATGAGGATTCAATACTGGTAGATTATATTATTCAAGTAATCAAGCACCCAGATAGGCTTATAATTTATAAAGAAACATTGATTGAAAAACCTAAATGTCTTGACTTAAACTTGGACCTGGATTTAACTTCAATTATATAAATTTATTGAAGTCAAGATTGGGTTTCTTCTGTCAATATTAAAATAACAAAAGGCTGATTTGATACATACCTTCAATACAAAAAGTCAATTAAAATAATGGCTTTAAAATTAATGCTGCAATAATTACAATTATTATAAATATTCTGTAGTGACTGAACTTTATAGCAATATAATCATATTATAAATGACTGATTATGAAATTAGAAATTATAGTTACAACTAATTTTCTTTTTGCCAACATTACTAAATCACTAACATTGTCATTAAACCCTTGACATGACTTAATAAATGTTATGATCTTCATAAGGGAAAAATAATGTGTACACTTAACTATTCAGTGTTAATCTTTACTGATTTAAAATGTTTTAGAGTAAATACCAAACAGAACACCCTAAATCCTTGTTCTTTTTTTCAAATACTTTTGCTTAGTGCAGGTGAGAAGTTACAGACCACCATCCACTAAGTTCAAATAACATTCCTTTAAGCAAGTAATTGAGTTCAGGCTCTTTTTCCCCAAAGAATGCTTATTTCCAAAGTTCAGGGATACAGCATTTATAAAAGCAAAAGCCATAGAAACAACAATGGCATCACTGCCAGTTATAGGTCAGAAGAAACTGGAAACAGCTTTGGATGAACACATCAGTTGTCTTGATTATTTATCTGGACTATGGTCGAGGTCGTGGAAAGTCCTGAACGCATCGCCAAGGCACACATGACGGTTCAGAAGGCTTTGGTGCCTTCTAACCAAACTCAGACTTAAACCTATACTTTTAACTCTAAATCCTAATATTATCTGCCCCTCCTCAATCACTTTTAAACCTTTTCTCATCCTTCCTTTCCCTTCCCTCCCTTCCTTTCTCTTCCCTTCACCTTCCCTCCCTTCGGTCCCCCTCTCCTCCCCTTCCCTCCAATCCCATCCCCCTTCGCTTGCCTCCCCTCCCTTCCCCTCTTCTCTGCTTCATTGAGAAACATGCTGAGCTCTCTTTTATTCTTTGAAGATCCTTCTTGCTTCTTCCTGGAGGCTAGCATTCTGTCTTGTCATAGTTTGGTTTATCTGCCTTTGTATTCATGTTTAGGTCCAAAGCAAACATTCCCTTTGCCAAAACGCAATGAAAAGTCATTAACATGTTGTCCGTATTTGAGTTTATTTTGAATTTATCCTTACCTGAGTGTATAAGTGACTTTTATGTTGCTGTGATAAAATATCCTGATAAAAGAAACTTAGGAAAGAAAAATATTCATTTATTCATTGACTTTGATTATCAGAGAGATTAGTTTCATAATTACAGGCAAGACACCATGGAGCAGGAGGGTGACATCCATGTTAAGGAAGCAGAGGGCAATGAATGCACACTGTCTCACAGTTACGCTTCTCCACATACTGTCCAGGATCTCAGACAGCAAATGGCACCCCACACAGTGAGTAGTCTCTCCACTTCAGTTAGCATAATTTACAGGGTCTAGGTGATTCTAGATTCTGTCTTGTTGGCAATGAGCACCAACCATAACACTGGGACAACCTAACTCAATGACTTATCTAGCTGATTTTTTTTTACAAAGGTGTGAATTTTACAACTATCCATTCTATCTTGCGACCATTCTATTCATCACACCTATCAAGGATAAATTAAAGATTCATGATTAAAAATGTGAAACAGTAAGTGGATAACTTTCAATTTCTATAATGTTCTTGAACTTGGATTTTAAGGATCATACAACTAGACTCACTGCTTTGATTAGTAATCTATGTTGTGAGACTAAAGGTTTTACTCACTTTTAATGAAATTTTTACTAAGTTTATTTGATAGTTCAACAGCCATCAAATGAGGTGCACACATTTCTCCTAGGTTTCTAATGCAACTGTCCTCAAGACAGGCTGGTGACGTCTGGGTGGCACTTGTATACGAGTACATTCTTGGATACTCCAAGGGATATATTAATTTTCTTCCATCTTGCTGCTTTTCTCTGAGCTGCATTTTCCTCAAAGGATCATCACAACTCTTCCTGTTTGGACTGAAGCTCTGTCACTGTTACTGCCAAGTCATTGGCTGGAACACCACAGGCGCAGGTCCGTCTGTGCCAAGTCACAGTAGTGCATGGCTAATGGATTTCTACCATGTCCTCTGACGCATAATGTGGGCCAAAGCACACAGCGTTCCAGGAGAAGACAAAAATGCTCTACCAACTACGAAGGCTGTTCATGTGCTACCTATTTCCAAAGCACAGCTTTCCTGGTTCTTACTCTTTCACAGCAAATTTTTTTCATTGTTTAGTTTGGTTTTCATGTCATAATAACATGAATTTTTAAATTCGTTAACTCTTTTGGTTTTGTTCATTGATTTTCTCTTTGAATCATTAATATTTAAGTCAGTGAGGGCAGTGCCAGACGACACTGTCACATAAGGGAGATACCACGTTATCCTCAAAATCCTGTCTACTCTCTGCCCTTAAAATATTGTTTGAGTATTTGACCAAATTTGTTTGCCAATTGTTCCTTTTCCAATAAACCTCATTTAGTTAGTCTCCAAGTATTTCTACCCATCCTCTAACTCAGATATCCTTAGCTCCTTACGCATAGGATATTTATGAATCACAAGATGAAGATTATGTTTTTTCCTGTTAGATTCGTGGCATATTGAAATGGATCATTTCTTTAAAGCAGAAAGTTTCAGTATTTTGACTTACTAAAATCCACTTACTACATGTTAGAAAATTATCGATATTCATTCACAATAAGTCCCTGTCTTCAAGAATTTTTGCAGATAAACATCCAATCAATAAACAAATGCAAAAAATAATCAAGATATAGTTAACATAATAAAGAAACTACATAGAATATGTCAAAGTTTCCTTCTGTCAAAATTGGATCCTCTTTCTGAGAAGTTCTTTTGAAGAATGAAAATACTCTGTTTTATAGATGTCAGAGGACAACTAGCAAGACTAAGTTCTTTCCTTCTATGATGTGAATTCCAGGTTCAAACTCAGGCTCAGCTTTAGTGGCAAGTGCCTTTAACCCCTGAGCTATCTTACAAATGCACATATTGGGTATTATATACTTTATCTTTGGCATCTGAATTTATAAAGATTTACCTTTTTTGTAGATGAATGGCACACATTTTTTAGAGTGATCTCATGAGAATTATAAGAATGGATCAAAGGGAAAAAGCATCATTACTGATTAATATTGACTGACAGTAACATAAAAGAAGCAAGGAAAGGGGTCCTGACAGCTCTGACAAGATGATGAAATAGAATACACTGTTCACAAGACAAAACAGATTTCTTGCCATCAAAAATTTCAGTCTGTAGCGCTAATTGAAGTAACTGAAGTTCTTGCTATGTACTGCCATCATCATTCCAAGAATAGGCAAGGGGCTTACAAGGATATGAAAATAAAGGAGACTGTCAGCAATGTAAACGTTCAGTAATCTATTGTCTCTGTGGTTTGAATAAGAATGGCCCACATAGACTCACAGTTTTGAATCTTGATCACCAGAGAGTGGCACTATTTAGGGGTGTGGCCCTACTGGAGTAGGTGTGGCCTTATGGGAGGGAGTGTGTCACTAAAGGGAGGCTTTAAGATTTCGAAAGCCCAATGTAGGCCCATTGGCACTCTCTTCTCCTGCTGCCTGTGGATTCAGATACAGAACTCTCCGCTGCTCTCCAGGATTCTGTTTACCTGCTTGCCACCATGCTTCCCACCATGCTGATAATGGACTAAACCTTTGAAAATGTAAGCAAGCCCCAATTAAATGCTTTTGTTTATAAGAGTTGCTGTGGTCGTAATGTTAACAGAAGTTCGTGCTATACTCCAGTTCAAGTCATAGTCCACTTCAAATTCTACTTCTCAAAGCGTATTCATTGTTGCAGTGCTAATACTAATCCAGATTGCAATTATAAGGAAATTACTTCAAATTAGAACTCAGTGACGTTATCTCTGTATGTCATTAAGGAAAGCAGACAGCCCTTTTCCTTGTGCACCTTTTAAAATCTGAAACAATAGTTTCCAAGGGAAAACTGAAGATAGTTTTGTTTTGTATCTTAGGCAAAACCCTGAGACAGGTCATACTGTTTTAAGAGAGGGTAGAAAAGATAAGCTATTCAAATCTAGTAGCCATAGGTCAGGGATGCCAATGAGCACTGAAGATCACAGAGAAGTTTCTCAGAACTGAACTCCAGTGAGATGACGGAATCCAACTCCAAAAGTCCACTCATAACAAACAGCCAAGGTCATTATCGTTATGTTGACATCTCTCTTCCATGTCCTGATTTCTAGATAACAGAAAACCACAAAAGTAAGTCATTTATGCCAGACTGACTACAGATTAACGACATTTTTGTATTCAGAATATTAGAAGACTGGTCAGTGTAAAATTATTTCTTTAAAACTACCTCCAAGTCTATTTTGCTCTTCAATCTCAGTCTCAGAGTATCAGGTCTTCGTGCGACAATGAATATGACTCCTCCAACAGATGCAGAGTTCATTAAAGGACAGGGGTACATTATTCACACTCTCTGGGAATGGTCTTGACTCTTAATTCCATTGCTAAGTTTAAATGATAGAAAACCTAAGTATATTCTAATTTCTGAAGTCTTGACCTTGGCCTTTCCTTAAGTTATTCTCTGTGTGTTATGATTCTGTACTTATCTGCAAGTCAAACTCAGTGACCTCTCACTCTTGCATGATTAGAAGTAAAAGTGATAAAAGCTTATATGAATATTATTCCACTCAAATTCCACACTATAATTAAAATGTAATGAAATATTTATATTTCTCCAAATCACTATAATATGCTACCTCAGAATAAGATTCTATGACATTTATATCCCAAGTGAGAATAAAAAGTCTTTTATACTGGGAGCCAAATAAATATGACAATATCAGAGTTTATGGATTTGTTAATTGTTCTATATAACTGAAGTAATGTAAAAATATTTGCCATAAAATGTGAATTACTATATAATTGATCTTTTAAGTTTAATTTCTTTTAAATAACTCAAGTAAAGAAATAATTTTCTTTTTTCTTTATCTTTTTTCTTTTTATAAATTTCAACTTAATTGTATTATGCAGTATATTAATGCTCCCTATTCATAAAGATAAAAATAGTGGTAACTTGAATGCCTTTAATCTGACCCTCATCATCATTATTATTATTATTATTATTATTATTATTATTATTATTATTATTTCCCCTTTTAAATAAATCATGCCTAGAATAAATATTGGATACTTTTCTTCCAGTAAATAAATCATTGGTTTACATTATATACATACATATTGAACATTTGAACACTGGTATTTTGAAGACTTTGACAGATTTTTCTATTATAGACTTATAGTAACTAAAATTTTTTTCAGTGTATTCATGCTGTTTTGATGATTGAGACTCCCAGAGAATCTGAGAAACTATACAGATTTTATGAATTTTATATAGAAAGATATTCATTCAAGGATAATATAGTCCGTGCTGATAAATACAACTATTGTAAACTAGATAAAATGACTGGTTAGGAAAACTTGTGGTCTTCCCATTGTCACTGATGGTCTTGACAAGCTTTCTGCCGTATTAGCAAATTTCCTCTAGTGACAAATAATATTATTTTCTTCTCTTTAATTTTTCACTCGTAGCCTCTTTCGTGTTTAGATCTATGAAGAATGCATGACTGCTTATTAATATCTTCAAACTCTATTGCTTTGTCTCAAAGTCACACCTATATTGTGTTCTTGTTAGGTTAACTTTGACTTTGTTACCCAAAGTCAATAGATTTTTTTTTCCAAGTTAAATATTATTGTTTCAGCATCTGCAAAGAACTGTACTGGGATTTTGATCAGAATAGCATCAAGTCTGTATGTAAATTATGGTCCAAAGAACAATAATGAAAGCAGACATGCTACTTGTAATGCTCAGGCATGAAGTAGGGACAATCAATTTCTTTTCTACTTAACAGTATTGCACTCCCTTATTAGTTATATTAGTTATATATCCCTGAAGATTTCTGACAGACACTTCATGATATTTATATAATGGTACAGTTTTACTTCTCCCATGCAATTTTATTACTTTTGCTCTTTTATTTTTTCCTGATTTCAGTAGTTACACATTTCATATTCATTAAATAGAATTTAATTCAGATATTATACATGGGAGATTAATGTTTAGTATTCTATCTGCTAATCATGATATTAGATATATGATTTTTATACATGGTTTTTATACTATGCAGGCACTTTTTATCTATTTATATTTTACTGGTAGGTGATATTATAAATTTGTGACAAAATTTAGTAAGTAATTTTATTCCTTTAGTAAATAGATGGTGTGATTGTTCAATATTCTTTGAATTATATTACAGTATTTACCTGTGATCAATTATTTATTTTGAATTCTAAATGCTTTGAACTTTAAATGCTGATATTTCTACCATCACAAAAGCCATTTTCTTTTTTCTTTTTGCTTACTTCCTCCACTAATGTACTTACAAGTTTTTAAATCTTTGTAGTTTTAAGACTTATGTACTTATTTTCTATACATTTTTAAGTGAATTCATACCTATCGCTATGGAAAATATAATTTTGAATTTCTTTATTTTTCCTACTTTTTTTTTATCTGCTTACAACCCCTGCTTTGTTTTTCTTTTGGTATTTTGTTTTTCATACTGGATTTCCTATAGCCTAGGATGATTTTAAGCTCATATTATTAAGGATGATCCTGAACTTCAGACTTTTCTGTTTCTACCTCCAAAATATTGAGATCATAGACAAATTCCAACCCTCCTAGATGTATATCTTATTTAGGGACCATAGCACTGATTTTTGTCTCCATTCATAATGTGATTATGAAGCCTAGATTGAGTGGGAAGTTATAAATTTAGCATTCAGGAAGCAGAAAATGGGGGGACTTTTTCTCAAATTGAGCCTTGTTTACATAGCGAGTCCCAGGCCATCTAGGGTTTACTCATGTAAATATTGAGTGAAGACTGCACCCTTGAGCTCCCTGCACAGAATGAAGGCAGCTCAACAGGTTTGAGAGTCTCTTCCAGGCAGCTGAACTGGTCATAGGGACTTCCGAAGGCACCTCTGTCTCCTGTCTTCTTGCCCACAATCATTTAGTCCTATAGCCTTTGTGAGAAGCCTTGCTAATCTTTAAGATACGGTTCTCCATGAGTTGTATGATCTATTGTGTCTTCATTAGCCACCCTCCTCCCTCCTGGAGACACTGTTTTAATTCAGGGAAAAGCATTATGTCACACCATTGCAATGATGCCATAAGATTAAGGTCATTACAATCTCAGTTTTATAAATGAAGATATGAATAGACATACAACTTTATCAATAATCTCTTGATAATTGGTAGTAAACAAGAATTTAAGGCCCATTTTGAGGCTTAAGTATTTTAACATGCTATAATTTGGAGGTTTGAATCAACAACTTCTGATTATTCTTCATAAAACCTTTGAAAATATTTTTATTATTAGGATTATTCTAGACTGACCTACCATCACTCACTATTAATTCATACCAATCTAGATAAATAATAATATTAGAAATAGCTAAAATAAAATGTTAGATATATTCAGTTTTGAGATGTTTTTAGAGTTATTTCTATGTATTTTTCTGGAAATTTTGCTCAATAAAAATAGCATTTTATTTGTGTTAACTCAAATGCAAAGTCTGTGTGCCAGGTGTTGGCCCCTGTTAAATTGTTAGTGAAAACATGTTTCTGTTAGCTGTTGGAGGGAGTTTCCAAGGTGGCACCTCTGACTTGACAACTATTTTTAGCAGTGTAAATTGATGTGTAGAAGGAAAAAGCAGCATGCAAAGTGAAGCCAGCTTTTGAATAATATCCGACTTGAAATAACTGAGCAGCCGGGCTTATAAAAATGAAGAGTGAATTGACGCTATGAGTTAATTGCTACAATCCATTTTGAAAACGCACATTATTTGGGCTTGAGCACTGGTTCAGAGGCTGAGAGCACTTACAGACCCTGCAGGGGACTAAAGTGCATATCCCAGCACCCATGTTAGATGGCTCACAACTTCTGGTAACTCCAGCTCCATGGGATCTGGAAGCCCTCTTCAGGCCTCTGCTCTCATACATACACACAAAGAGGCATAATATATTTCTGTAATCTTTAAAAAAATACAAAATCCACATTATTTTAAGAAAGAAATATTTAAAAAACAGTGGTCAAAGAACCACTGATATTAAACACAAGGTTTCAAATAAGCTTTGTTCTTTTTCTATGTTCGAGTTAAAGTTTGATGAGCAGCTCTGTGGTCTCTGAACTTATCCCTGTGTGATTTTCTTTTCTGTGTTTTTCTGAGTTGTGTATTAACCTTGTTTGTCTTTCCTTCTAGCATAAATGTGTACCCACTGCCAAGAAAAACATCTTCAGATGAATTAAAGAAATATTTCTTTTTTAAAAAAGAAACGTCTTTTGCATTGCTGTCATTGATGGCAACCGTTCTCACTGCAATTATTCCCCCTCTTTCTTTGATCAGAGATTCATAATGGCAGGGTGTATTTCAGGCCCTAAGTGCTCTCAGAATGTGATGCTTAGGGTACTGTAACAATTCTAAGGTCTCCCTTGAAAGAACAAAAACAACCAAAATTAATGCTCTAAGAAGCCTGAGGCTATCTCAGGACTGTAGAAAGTTATGAATTTTTATTTATGCCTCTCTAGATCATTCATATACTAACTGAGAAGGGTTATTACAAACTTCATAATAAAGAGCATGCTTTATGCAATGGGATTTTAATATTGTATTGGTAATAAAATATTTGGAACAAAGGCAGACTCTCAGACACAAAAAAACAACAAACTCATAGACTGAAATGTCATTTTTGTCTCTTATTAGTCACGTAGGTAATGAATTTGGAGAAGCGGAGGTGAAAATGCTCACAGCTTTTGTGCCCACATGAACACATGGCTGGATAAACCTAAGTGACAAGAATGATACTCCCTGAAGGATAGCTTGAGATAGTGTTTCTTCAGACACAATTCAAGTGCAAGAAAAGAAAAAAAAGACAATTATGGGTGAAGAGGGAAAGAAAATGAATGACTGGGTACAGCTGTGGTCAAATACTCTGTTTCTGAAGCCATACTGTGTATCTTTCAATTAAGAATCCCCACCTGCAGTCTGTAAAGTGGATCTGATACTAATGATTGTGCCATTGGATAACTGTGGGGGTTAAAGAAGAGAGTTCACACAAGGCATTTAGATTATCATCTGCATTTATTTGTAAGCATTTAGCAAATAATTGCTGTTATTAAAAACTACATACAACTGCCATATATTTACCCTTAAGATTTTTGTATGGACTCCTGAAATATGCAGAGGAATCATCTCTATTCCCTTAATTCCAACCAGTGCTTTCTCTCCGAGATTCTATCTCCCATTAGAGAAGGAAGTTTTCTTTCTTTTTCTTTTTTATTCAAAATTCTTTTTTACCTCTTTTTTACTACTTTATAAATAATACAAATCAAAATTTCCACTTTCTCCTCTCCTCCCACTTCCCTCCCACTCCCCCACATACCTTTCCCCCAACCCCTCCAGTCCTAAGATAGGGCAAGGCATCCTGCTCTGTGGGAAGTCCAAGGCCCTCCCCACTATATCCAGGCTTAGGAAGGTGTGCATCCAAAAAGAATAAGATCCCAAAAAGCCAGTACATGCAGTAGAGACAAATCCCAGTGACATTATCATTGGCTCCTCACTCTGCCCCAATTGTCAGTCACATTCAGAGGGTCCAGTTTGATACCATGCTCGTTCATTCCCTGTCCAGCTTGAGATGGTGAGCTCCCATTAGCTCAGGTAAACCGTCTCTCAGTGCACAACTTTAATCCTGGCACTCAGGAGGCAGAGGCAGGTGGATCTGTGTGAGTTTGAAGATAGGATAGGCTCCAAAGCTAGAGCAAAACCCATTCTGGAAAACCCTCCCCCAAAAAAACAAATACCCAAAAAAATAAGAAGAAGAAGGAGAAGGGGAAGAAGAAGGAGGAGGAGGAGGAGGAGAAGAAGGAGAAGAAGAGAGGAAGTTTTAACGGTAGGACTACTGAGTGGATTTGGAGGAGACAACTCTAAACAATTTCTGCCTGTTTCAGAAAACTGACTTATAGGTCATAACTAATCAACTCCAGGAAACTCGATCTTACTTCTTAAATCTTAGTCTTCTACTCACAGTCTCTAGAAAAGGTAGGTATGAGTACAACATAAATATTCTATGTTGCCATTTTAAATATCCCTGCCTGAATCTGCCTTATTGTGACTAAAGGCAACATTCACTCAAAATGAAACAATGGAGGAGACTTGGCTCCTTTAATCCCAGCAATTGTGAGCCAGAGTCTTGTGGATCTCTGTAAGTACAATGTGAGTTTCGGGTCAGGCAGAATTGTCTCAATGAATGAATGAATGAATGAATGAATGAAACAGAGGGGGAAATTTTGCTCTCAGTTCAGGATTTATGTTAAATTCTTTATCTTTCTTTTTACTTTTATTTTATGTGCACAAGTATTTTGACTGCATGTCTTTGCAGCATTTATAGGCTGTGCCTGAGGAGGCCATATGAGGGTGTCAGATCCCCTGAGACTAGATACCCAAACGGTTTTGACACACAAGTTCTGGGACTCAAACTTGGGTCCTCTGAAAGAGCAGAAAGTGTTCTCAAGCCCCTAGTATTAAAGTGTTGCAAGACAAAAATAGGTATCACCAGATATATCATTGGACAGAAAGTATTTTCCCATAGGGAAACATTCTCATAAGTATTAAGTTAGATAGTGTATGTCACAGTCAATGGTATGCATATCTTGGACATTCAATGAACGATATTAAGACCTTATCACTCCTTGCTATGTAAAAATTACTTTTTTACTCTAGACTTTTTATACTGTTCTATCCAGACTATTTTACCTATACAAAATTTTGCATTTGCTAATTCCTCTTTATGTCAGCAAATGATTGATAGCACTGGTGGATAAGACCCAACATGGAAACCTTTGGTTCTTGCTGAAATTATACTCGTGTTTTCAGAAGAGTTTCTTCCAAGTTCTAGGATCACGTGGAAAACTGTCACCAGGGCATTTCTGTAAAAATACTCCACTCTAAACTTATCTTTAATATGTTTCTTATCTAATCAAAACATTGATATCACCCATGCTTTCTATCATTTTTTAGCAATATAAAATATTTAGAATAACACGTTGTATTGGTTGCTTTTCCGTTGACATGACAAAATACCATGATCAAAAAGAGTACTTTTTTTGGAGGAGGGAGAGTTTTTTCTGAACTTAGGATTCCAGAGGTAGCCTTTACTATGAAGGGAGAAGCAACACAGCAGTGGTGTGAGTGAGAAGCTTAGACATTGTGTCTTTAATCACAAACACAAAGCACAGAAAGAGAACTGGGGATGTGGTGAGGCTATAGGCTCTCAAATTCTGCCTGAAGTGGTAGGTTTCCTCCAGGAGAGTTACACCTGTTAAAGGCTGTATAGCATCTCCCAAAGAGTGACATCATCAGTCTACTAAGTATTCCAATACATGAGCACATGGGGCTCATTCAAACCACCACATCTGTGATGCTTCCTTTGCTATAGTGTCAATATTGTAGCTAGATAACGATGTAATAAATTTATAATAAGCAATAATTTGAAATCTTCTCTAATATTTGCTTTTTCCTATCAATAGCAAAGACAAGCTCTTACAATCTAGGCTATGGGCTAGTACTAAGCGATTAGCTGCTTTCCTGTGAGACACATTTTAATTTTCAAAATATTTATGTTAATAGACACACATGCAGATCATTTATTGGGATCACACCCACCATGACCAATTCCATCCCCTCGAATTTCTCCTTAATACTTCAGAACATTTTCCACAAACAACTGCATGTGTGCTCTCTCTCTCTCTTTCTCTCTCTCTCTCTCTCTCTCTCTCTCTCTCTCATCTACTGGAGCAGGGTAGCCTCTCAAGACCTCAGAAGAAAAAGACTGACTCTGTCCCCATCTGTAAGTCTCCACATTATACTGCAAGTATTGATGCAACCATTCTACACTAAACATTCTTTCATGAGGTAATCATCATGGCAGAAAAGAAGTATGGACAAGCCCAGTTTCTTACATCACTGAAGTATTATAATCTCTCCATGCAAGCCTGGAACTTTCCTCTCTGAAACATTCTGCTTCAGGTAAACATGTCTGCTTGCAATTCTAAAACACAACAATCTCCATATATTCTTTCCAGGTTGACTTAACTAAGCTGTATCATTTTAAGAACTATCTAAAATTCTACAGTTCAGCGGAACATTCTAGGCTGCATTGCTTGTTCTTTACATCCGTAGAGTAGCTTTTACCTAATGAATTTATATGTAACAACATAACATTGATATAGCGTAGATGGCAGTTGTTCTTTGTGGTTTTTATTTTGCTTAACATTTCCAAACAAAAAAGCACAAACACAAACAGAAACCTTAGAGAATGCTACATGCACATATTAGAGATCATACACACAAGCTTTGAGATATTTGAAATGTAGTTAAGCTCTTTGTGTGACAATTTTAGGATTTAAAAGATGGCTATGGGTTTTGAAATCCTTTTCTTCTTGCTATCTCCTGTTGAGATACATGAGAGCTCAGAATTAATGAGGACAAAGAATTTGTTTTCACGATTCAGATCCTTTCCATGTAATATTCGAACCTGGAGGCTGACCAAATTTCTCAGGGATAATTGGGTACTACTGAAATGAGATAATGAATCTATTTAACAGTTCTATTTATTTAATATTACTTTTTTTGCTTTCAAAGAATTAAAACTATCAAAATGAATCCCATGGAGCTGCTTCATGAATTAAGGGAAAAATAAAGAAGGAAATTGGAAATGAAAAATTAATAAAATATTCTTAAACAATATCATGCTGAAACCTTTGAATTTCTATTCTCACAAAAGACAATATACCATTGTGGTGTGTTTTTGTCGAGGTGATAGCACACAGCAGCTGCCACAGAGGCTGAGGTTAAATTAGTGCAGAAATTTGCAAGCTGTGTGCATGCTCCCCTCTTATGACCCCTGTCTTACACTGCCTTGTACTTCCTATAGAATTATTAATAAGTGTGGGTGAAAGGGAATTGAAATTCATGCAAGTGTGCCTACATTGTTTCTAGAAAATCAAAATGCTCTGCAGCCATTAAGGTTTAAAATTAATATGTGCACTTTTCCTATTAATGATTATACCCATTTAAGACAACCATTACACCCATAATGTGATTTTAATGAGGAAAATACATGAGAATGCTATGAATTTTTTTCCTGTTAAATTAACAAGCCCTTTTGCTACAGGTAGGGAAGGTGTCATTAATAGGGGAAATCAATTAAAGTCACACAACATTGATGAGAACTAAAGAGTATCTCTAATTCACATGTAGTGTGTTGCCACAAGAATATTAGGAAATGGCATACAGTTGTGTACAAGTGCAGTGTGTCATAAATTCTTAAAGTGGTGTCTGATAACACTCCCTCCTGTAAGGCTCACATTTCATTTCACACCACTTCCTGTGTTGCCAGTGTAACACTGTGAAACCAGTGTCAGAAATACTTTAATTTTTATAAATTTTAAATAATATCAAAACAAAAAATTCTGAAATAATAATACACAGTCCTGTATAGCCTTATCCAGATCTCCCAACAACTACATTTGCTTTTTCATTCTGTCTCTGTGTCTGTCTGATTGTCTCTCTCTCTTTCTCTCTCTCTCTCTCTCTCTCTCTCTCTCTCTCTCTCTCACACACACACACACACACACATACACACACATAATATTTTCTGAACTGTTCAAGCAGGCACTACTACCTTTTAATTCAAGTACACTTGCGTGTATTTTCTAGTAATACTGGTATTCTTATAAATATTCATTACTGTATTTATTCATGTTGAAAATACACACCTTATTGAGGTTTCCCTTAGCACTATTTTTAGAACAGCATTATAAATAACTTTATATACTTATGCTTCTGAGAAATCTTAAGACTTCAAAAATTATTATTTTCATTTTTTTCTCATTTTTTCTTTCCTAAGGAATTCTTAGAGTATAGTCTCTTAGACATATTTAATTTCATCTTTTCCCTGACTCAGTGGCTTGATTTATATAATTTATCACCCTGATTCATATATAAGTCATTTATTTGCTTTCTTTTCTTGAGCATTCACCTGCTGACACCTAAAAGCAAACAAGAATAAATAATTCATGCATTCCAAGCATGTTTAATTTACAGAGTTATACAGGCATTTGTAAGGTTGTGTGCCTGCTGACATTGCCTTTGCTAATTTTTAATAAGATGGTGAGAAGCCTAGAAACTGTATCAGATTCCTGAGGACAAAGGTACAGAAGCAACATTGAGTGCTCCATTTCGAGAGCTGTGTATTCACAAAAGGCTCACCCTGGGTGCTGCAGGGCAGCAACGCAAGGGCACATGTGAACCATGCCTCACCCAGAAGATTTGTGGGGCATTTTAGAGGAAGCTTTGTATTGGTGATGTTTTAACATTTGTGGTATATACTGCACAGAGCATGTGCATGCAGTAACTCAGACTTTATTTCTTAAATAAAAATAAATTTAGAGAGTCTTGTGTGAAGAGAATAGCATTATTTTACTGTTCTTCTCCAGTCTGGTAGTAGCTTTCTAGCAAAGCTTAGCCTAAGGACTACTAGGTCGTTCAAAATGCCAAGTTTTAAAAAAGTTCTGAAATCTTTTATACATTGGGATTTGAAAAATAACCTGCATATTTCCACCTGAGGTAAGTTTTTCTCAAAATATTTCGGTAATGTACTTTCATTAATGTGAACAGAAGTGTGTGTATTTCATGAAAAGGACATGTAATTCTCACATTTAATTTTTTACTGCTAAACTATTCATAGATGGTATACATAAGATATAGAGTTTATCTATTTTTGCAATTGCATTGTCTATCACCATGTTTACAAAACCAGGATCCTAAATGGTCAGATCATTTTTTTCCTTTTTTTCCTTTGAAAATGGATTTTTCTCTCATTTACTATGTTCTGACCACAGTTTCCCCTCCCTCCACTCTTTTCAGTACTCCCAACTCCTGTCAACCCCAAACTCACAGAACAATTTTTAGCAAACAAAATGATGTATTTCAAATATTGCATAGATCTACTGTCATCATTAATAAGTAACTTGAAATTATTTAAGTTAAAATGTGTGTATTATCACAAGATTCAACTTAGAATACTTTTGACATTCAAAATCATCTTCTACCTACTCCAAAGAAATTCATTTTTAGTCTTGGTGCTGCTTGGAAACTCTTAAGAGTTATAAATAAGTAAAAAGGAAATGCTTTGTGCTGATAGTCTCAGAGCGGAAGTCGAACAGGAGTTACTGATTTTTCTGGAAGCAGGTGTTTTGTTGATTTCACACACTGCATGAGGCAGAGCCAGAACCACAGCTCTTCCACCTTCCCGTAGAGGGGCTCCACTTGCTGGGTCAGGTATGCCTAAGAGAATGCTGACGGGTAGTAGCTTCATGTTTTCTGTGCTGAACGGCGGCAACTCCATCTGAATCATGGCTGTGGGCTTCGTTTGTCTTTGCTTTGCTCATTTTATGCTTATCTTCAGTTCTCAAATGCCATCATCTGTTCCTTAAGCCCTACAACGGAAGTGAAGACACCAGTCACGTAGTATTTCAGTGGCATTTAATGTACCCTCGAGATGATGAACTGGTCCAGGTATCTCAAGAAAATTTTGTATAAGAAAAATAACGTTAAAATGAAATCTAATCTACCAACAAAAGGATAATTAAAACATTTCAAAGGCCTCACACTCGTAGAAATTTTTATTACTTGATATTATAATTTAAAGATTTCAGCTAACTAAACGTGCCCATAATTAAGCTATTTTTCCTAAGCTGCAAAGTCACTCACTGTTCTTGACCAAGACTCTGCAACTAGTCCTCTACAAATTCCAAATGCTCTTGCTTGGTATTTGTAATACTTCAGTGTGCCACACATTGTGTGCCATGAAGGGCAGTGAGTGGCAAGAAGAAGAGAGATTTGCTTGCTGCTATTTTTTAGCTCTTTTTTATTTGTCAGTGTTCTAATAATGGCTGAGGGCTCATTAAATCAGCAGATGGTGATTACAATAGCTCCCTTAGTTACTCTTCAATCAGTTATCAAATCATTGCATCGAGGGGATCAAGGGATCGGAACCTTAGGGGTGGACAATCAATGCTATTGCTTCTTCATCTGTAGTCTCCTTCGTAGGTTTGTTAAGACACTGAAATGCAAACAAATTTTATCCTGAGAATGCTAAGCTAGCAGCTTTGGTGTGGAGTCCTATGGTTCTATCTGCTCCCAGCCCAAATGTTTTATTTCTTTTGTCAACCCTAGGAATTGTGTCTATGATTATATGATCATCTCTCCCCCACCACAGTATTTCAAGCAACACATAATCAATTTTCTGTACTAAATTATCTCCTTAGACAATTGGAATAATGCATACATCTGAAATCTCTGCAAGGGTGAGGGAAATCAGAGGCTTTAGAGTTGCAGAGAAACCTATGCTACCATGGTGAGATCTCGTTCTATAAAACAAAACATAGCTGTGCATCTACAAACAGATCAACTAAAGTTAGCCAATGAGCTTTCATTTACAAACTTATCAAATGTTTAATCACAAACTGATGATACGGAAAATTTAAAAAATAGTGTGGCCTTTTCTGAGAAATCATAAGATACAATGTTGGTAGGGATGAAGTAGAAAGGGTAATTTTTGACATATTGTATATGTCTGTGACTATATAATATGGAGGGTTTTTTGTTCTTAGGTTTGAAAATATATTTTTTATTTTTGAATTTATTTTAAAATTTTACATAGGTGTTCTATATTGACATCATTTTGTACCTCCCCTTCTTCCCACCAGCCCTTCCCAAGTTCCCTTTCCCTAGTTTCTCTCGAATTCATGACCTCTTTTAGTTTAATTATTATTGTTACCTATATAAAAATAAATGCATAAGAACAGCCTGGTGATTCCATTTAGAGCTGAATCAAGGAAGAAAGGGGAAAATCTTATAAGAGTTCGAGGACCAGGATGTTTGCTGAGAGATTATGTCTATACATGTGACAGAGAGCTGCACCCATGAAAAATCAACCATCGGCTGCCTAAGCAAGACCTGACCAATGCTACTATTGACATACCAGTGTGGATGAGGAAAATCTCAGAAGGCCCTGCACCTAGATATAGAACAATAACTAATTAATATCGAGTGGTGGGCCCTAAAATCATATGCCTAAAAACAATTTCAGATTTGAATGCCTGGTTACTCTACAGATTCCCCTGTATGAAGCAATATATGTCATTTTTTGCTTTTGCTATATGGTCCATATTTTTTATATGCTGACAAAGCAGTCACATTAATTACTTTTACTTAACAGTCTAGGCGGTTTGCAGCCCTCAGCAATTCCAGAGCAGTTTCGGTGCACTTGGGAAACTGGAAATCTGGGTAGAGCTGCTAAAGAAGTGAGCCTTATGGGTAAATTCTATGCATACCTCAAATAATGCGTGTGACAGATCTCTTCAAACTAACCTCATGGGTTTGGTTCTGCACCCACTGCACCCACTGGCCTTCCATTCCTTGCTTTTATTATTCCTCATGTCAGTGCATATTCTATCTTATGTATGATTATCAAAAGGTATTAAGTTTACATACATGACATCAGGCCCCTCACAACTACCATAGCTGCTTGTTTATTTCTTTGTTTTTTTTCCCCCTCCAAACCCCTTGTGGTTTTTGTTGTAAAATTCTGCTTTCACTCCACAGGAACTTTTTTTGGTCTTCATTAAACAGTACAGTTTGTTACAAACTTCTGTTGCCAGAAATACGCTGTTTCATCTTTGTAATTTTTGACTCCTCTCTTTTCCAATAGAATTAATAGATACAACTGATTACCTTTTCCTTAACATAACTGAATAATCATTCAAATAGAAACTTTTCTTTGAATTCATTCTCATGTCTAAAGAGATAAATTATTCCATAATATATTATAGATAGGAATTTAGACCACAATAGCATTTTATTAATTTTGTATTAAAAGCATCATTCAAAAGCACAGAAAACTTCCAACACACTTCATTTGTATGCTGGGTGATTGTTTCCCTTGTCTGAACCAGCAGCTATATCTGCACTTGGTATTTGCAGATATTTCACACAAGTAGGCTGTGTTTTAACACCTTTTCAAGGCATTGGTTTGTGAAGAGTTGCTTCCGAACTCTCAGTAATCTCTTGAGATTACTACCTGCAATGTGCTATTATACTTTTAAATAACATTGTAGCTGAAATAAATGTATCATATTCTAAATGTCTATGGCTTTTCCAGTGAGTACTTACTTTGATAGGAGAAGAGCTGGAGTTTAATTCAGGGTAGAAAGAAGAAATGGAGGGAGGTACAAAGGGAAGAAAGAGTGATGAGGAGAAACAGAAAGGAAAAAGAAAATTATGGCATTCAGAAAGGCGGGGAAATGTTAATTTACCTGGACTTTTGAGAAGTTATCTTTTAAAAGTTCAAGTACACCTGCTTTAAAAAGCTATGGTCTTTAAATGCTACAGCATAATATACAGATAATTAATTCTGATTTCTCCTGATTAAACTTGAGATTTGAGTTCATAAATGATCTGACAGTTTCTAAATCAAATACAACTATGACTTGCTTCGTGGATACAAGAATATCTAAGGTACTACAAAAATTATCTCAAAAAAGAAAAGAAAAGAAAAGAAGAGAAGAGAAGAGAAAAGAAAAGAAAGGCCTCAGTACAGAAGAAGAAGAAAAGTCACTTTGAAAGCAGCCTCTTTTTTTTTTTCCTTTTTCTTTTTCTGGTTTTTCACGACAGGGTTTCTCTGTAGCTTTGGAGCCTGTCCTGGAACTAGCTCTTGTAAACAATGTGGGCCTCCAACTCACAGAGATCCACCTGCCTCTGCCTCTGGAGTGCTGGGATTGAAGGTATGTGCCACCACCACCCGACTTGAAAGCAGCCTTCTGAATGAAAATCAAAGTGATTCTCAGAGAATTCAGAAAGAAGTCCAGTGTGTGAGGTCAGTTCTCCGTATGTTTATTTATCGCTGCTTCCTCAGATTCTCCTGTCTTGTTTCTCTTCTCACATGTTTGCATGGATGCAGGAAGGACAGGGTATCTGCATCCAACACTGGTAAATGCTCTTTACCATTTATGATTCTATAGTGAGAGAAGGGCTGGCACCATTGACTTTTATATATCAACTTTTATTACAAGACTGTGATTGGTTCTGTTCAAATCAAGAGAAATTTCTCTTGAGCCAGTCACTATAAACTACAAAACAAGTATTTTTTTAATTTTTTTTTCTTTTTTGAGGATCTATACATGAATACTGTCTTCCATTGTTTATAGCCCACTTTCTACCCCATCAACTCTTCTTGTGACTTGCCACTCTTTCTCTTAACTTCATAACCTCTTCATTCTAATAATATATATTAATGATATAATACAATATACCAGTAATGTAAATAATATTATATTTATCAGTGAGGTAAAAGAAAGCCCAAACAAAGAAATATGAGACAAAAAATTCTCTAAAACTACCATTGAGTTAGGTTTGTGTTGACTTTCTATTGCTGGGTATAGAGTCTGCTCTTAGGTGGTTTGTATACCCAGTGAGAATCTGTTGGAAAAAAACTAATTTTTCTTTTCAAGTGGGTGTCTCTTGGAGATAGCCTCTTGATTAGGCATGGGAGTTTTGGATTGTACCTGTGTCGAACCTTGAATGTTTCCACGGTCACCAGGCAGGAAAATTCTGAAGTTTATCCCTGAGACAGAATATTTGGTTCATAGTCTTCAGACACAACATTTTCACTTTGGTCTCTCACTCCTTATATTTAAATGAACTCAGCTTCAAAATTCCTTTGAACTGGAAGATTTCAGTTTTGGAAATACTGTGGAAGGAGGTCTTTGCGTTTCCAAACTTCAAAGAGAATTGAATCTGAACTTTCAAAAATATAGTGTTTTTTGTTGTTGCTGTTTGTATTTTTATCATGTTAAATGTCTCCTTTCCAAAATTAAATACTGCATTTTACAGATTCTACGGCTACAAAATTCAGTGAAATTTGTCGAGATTTGCCTTTGTGATAGTTTACTGAAATGAGACATTTTGTTGAATATCTAGTGTACTCATATATAAGCATATTGAAAATTTTACTCAGAAAAGAACGAACATAAGCTCCAAATGTACTATGTACTACATAATTTTCTAATCTATGAAACTATAGATTCAAACACAAAGCACTCAATATAGTAAGTAGAACAGTAATTCAAACTGTATTCTCACAAGGGAGTAATAGTGATGATGTTGCATTCGAAAGCTGCATTTTACTTTTCCTGAGGTTCCTATGTATATCAAATATGTTATACAGAAGTAGATGAATAGCACAATACAGCCTCTACCATTCTGCAAAAGACAATCAGCTACTCAAGACTGGTCATGGGTCACATGCCTTTCAGCATTGCAAAGAAAAGGGTCCCCGATCTGACTCCTGGTTCAATTGCCAGCAATTGACGCAAATCAGCAAGAAACAAGAATCTTTCCTTTTACAAATATTAAGGCCCACTTCCTTTTGAATCCAATATGCCACAGCTTTTCCTGTCTCATTATCAATAGCCTGGTTGTGAAAGCAAACAGCTGTCTCTCCATTACTTTTTTTCATTATGTGCTGCTGACTGTCACTAGCTCTTATAAATTCAGATTGAACAGGCAGAAGAAGTTCAGTTCAGGGTCAGACTCCCTGAAATAGCATGAAATTGTACATTGCTGGAAGTAGGGGTTTTAATCTTCATGGCAACAGCTGTAAAACAGGATCATCTGGTCTTTGAACCATTTTTCTTCTGCCACAGATAGTCAAGGGACCATTTGTAACTTTCCGGGATGAAAGTGGCAGCCATCAGTTGGTTAAGAGGATGAGGAGGGTGTTCTAACCCACCCATGGGCCTAGATTTGATTTATGAAGTTTTACCTCACTGACATTTTCAATAAAATGCAATTAGTCCTTGTAGACTTAATAGTCAAAGGCTCATGGTTACTAGAGTGTGGCATGAAGGAGTCGGTCATGCAAACCAGGGCAACATATTGATGCACATGCAATACATACTTCAGTGATTTTTCTACACATAGCGATATTTTATAATGGAAAAAACACTTTATAATATAAAAATTCTTTCTTAATAGTATCATTTAGGAAAATGAACAGAATTTATTCATACAGAACTAAGAAGACATCATGGAACTAAATTATATTACAATAGCTTTTTAAAGCCTCTCTTAGATAGTGACAATTACATAATTATGCACTCTACAAACATATTTGAAGTACTTGTTGTAGCATTTGCTTTAAAAGAAAATGGTGCCTAATTGATTTTATTTTCTGAGATAATGAGGAGATTATAATATGCATTACACACAAAATTGCTCATGATACTGATAACATTTTTAAAATCCTGCTATGTCATTTGACACTGTTGGAATCCTTCTTGTGTTAAAAGAATACTGAAAGTCATATATTTCCTGACTTGGGGCACTTCAATGTCTATCTTTTAAAAGCTAGTTATTCAGAGTCTTATATTTTATTTTAATAATTAAAGTTATTTTGACATATCTCTTTATATATACAAATATGTGTAACATATCTGTATGCATAAACAGTGGTAAGGTTGACATGATTAACCATTTGCTATCCATCTACTTGTTCATTTGCAACTCCGTTTTCATTTTTTGAAACCCAAAAGACAAGGAGCATTTATGGCTGTCTGTGTCGTAGGTTCTATATTGAATTTTTTTCAGGTATCTTATTTATCTTTAATTCACTATTTTTTCTTAGTTATACAAAGAAAATAAAATTAGATGGGCAAACTTAGCCTTCACTATAAATACTAACGACATATTCTATGTTTAAAAATTATTTCCAAAAACCCTCTGGCACAGTCTGACACCTCTGCTTTCTCTTCAAACATGAATCCTCATAGTCACCAAAAACTTTGCCACCAACCAAGAGAACCCTTGTGGCTTTTTCCTCACTGTGTGACCCAATGCCATTTTTATTATTTTTGAGTTCATACGACCTTTATAATTTGTACTTTAATTAGGAATATATACATTTAGAATTTTAAGAAAACTTGATTATTTGTAAGTTAAAGTCAGTTCTGTTCTTTAAAATATTCAGAAACTGTGATATGTGAGGAAAAGTATAAGCTAAATGTAAGAGAACAGAATGAAATAAAAAATCATTTTAAAGTGAAAGTAAGTTGAGTGCATTTAAATGAGAACATTATCTAGTGTATGATTCTTATTTTAATGTTATTAACTTTGCTTAAAATTACCATCATTTTTGCAATTCTATTTTCTTTATAGATTCTTAGACTCATGCAAACAATATATGATTGGTAGTCTTAATGCATTTATCTTTAATATTAAGTTTAATTTTTAAAAATGTTTGTAAGAGAGCTTAGCATCTATTGCTTTCAGTATCTAGGATGGCAGGAGCATCCTCTCTCTTTTTTTTGGAATCATTGTATTTTATTAGTGGGTTTAGTCCTTTTCAGAGAAACAACATGTAGTGTATTTCCAAACTCATAGACTCATTTTGTTTACAGTTTTTGAATTTTTTATTGATTTTTATTGAGCCCTACATTTTTCTCTGCTCTTCTCCCTGCCTCTTTCCTCCCCTTCAACCCTCTCCCAAGATCCCCATGCCCCCAATTTACTCAGGAGATCTTGCCTTTTTCTATTTCCCATGTTGATTAGATCCATGTATGCCTCTTTTAGGGTCCTCATTGTTGTCTAGGTTCTCTGGGATTGTGATTTGTGGGCTGATTTTCTTTGCTTTATGTTTAAAAACCACTTATAAGTGAGTTCATGTGATACTTGTCTTTATGGGTCTGGGTTACCTCACTCAAAATGATGTTTTTTGTTTACATTTTAAGCATGACTTTATCTCAAGTTTAGGTCACAAGTTCATTCTTTTGAATACTTGATTTATTAGTTGAGTGCTATCACTTGCCAGCAAGAAGTGAGGAGTTTTGTCACATGTTCCTCAATAAAGTTTCTTCTACTAAAACTTTCCAGTTCTATTGAAGCGAACTGAACAGTGGTGTCTTCTAAAACTGCACTGCCGATTCACTATGCTGAGAACATCATTGTGACAGATGCACATGTATTTTCTACACTATACTCTACCACACAAAAGCCCAACTTCCCATAGCTACTACAAGAAATGAAACAGTATGGCACAGAGTCACGTGAAAATAGATTCATAGGCTGGAGATGGGGCTTACTGTCATGAAATACACTTTTGTTCAGACGCAATGAACAACCTCGTTTCTCTCATAGGTATGGGAGCAAAAATAAATGAAGATGTTTGGTACTAAAGATATATGCCAAACTAAGTCCTAGCACTACCTCCTTACCACAAAGACCAAGAAGACCCCAAGTAGATGTTCAGAACAACGTTCTCTACTCTGACCACTTCTACCATCATTGCATTAGTCTGTCATAGCTTTCTCTTTTTCCATTTGACGTTGGTTTTATTATATTAGAAAACATTCAGATCTACAGAAAATATGTAATAATGTAACAATAATAAGCATCTACTTTCTCTTCATTAGATTGAGTTTTAGTATTTAATTCATATGCTATCTAGCCTTCTGTTTTTCTGTCTTTTCTCAATTATTTTGGTTTAGCTACAGGCTTAGTATTAATAATTTCTTAAATAACTCATCAAGTTTAAATTTATTTATTCATTCATGTAGTTAATTATGTGTGTGCATATATACCTGTATATGTACATGTGTGTGTGTGTGTGTGTGTGTGTATGTATGTACCATGTTCTACAGCAACCCATGGACTTTATAAGAAGGAATTGGATCCTCTGTAACTAGAGTCATAAATGGAGTTACCACGTAGGTGCTGGAAATTGAACCTTAGGTACTCTCAAGATCAGTTAGGAAATTAGCATCTCCAGCCCTTATGATTTTTTTTAAAAATAGAACATTCTCTAGTATAACTGCAATTCAGTTTTTACACCCTTAGGATTTATCATGAATAGAGGACAATGCACATTTGTATTTCCCCTGTGTTCATAGTTTAGTAGCAGTATATCCTTCTAGCTTTAATAAAAAGAAAATAAATTTAAAAACCCTCCATACATTTGTTTTAATATTTCAACAATTTTTCTACATCCGGCATAGAAGAATTAGAATTTTAGATTCATCTCATCATTTCTTAAATAGTTAATAAATAGTTAATTCCTCTTAAAAATACAAGATTATTCTTTGACCTCAAATCCTATGCATGATAATGTCTTTCAAGTAAAGGGAAAAGATACGGGCTCAGGATTTTACTGCAGGGTGAGGAGTATGACCAGAGCAAACACACATTTATATGTGTGGTCTTTATGTATACATATGTATCTATGAGTATATACATAGCATCTTGCTTATACCAAAGAGAGGACCTCACAGCCTATTATTAACTTACTTAGCTATGAGTAAGAATGGATGAAGAGAAAACTTTTTAGCAAGAAATCATCAAAGGAAATAACAGCTCTCAAGTCCCACCACAAATATCAAGTTAATGACAAATGTGTGGAATACTTCTTTGAACTTCCTGAGAATCCAAGGAAGAAGCAGGAGAGCTGCAAGGAACCACAAAGACACATGGGGAAGAAGAAGAGGAATGTGGCTTCATGCTCACTGATGCTCCTTTCAGTCTGCACAACTTGGCCTAAGCAAAGAGCCATCAAGATCAATAGTCTCCCTCGGTACGGGAAGAGAAAGATGAGGAAAGACGCAGTTAAATTTCTGTCTTTTAGAGGACTCTTCAAAGGACTGGTTTCTCTTTCACATCACTTACAAAGTAGTTTGGTGGGGGGAAAAGCATTGTTTAAAACAAAACAAAACCAACCAACAAACCAACAGCAACATAAACCAGCATGAAAGGTGAAAATGTCAGATTTTCTCTAAAGCTACATGTGACTGATAGGATCAACAAGGCACCGACACAGATTAAATATGTGGAGGCCACCGAGAATAATGAAAACAGAGAGAGAGAAATAGACGGAGAAAAGAAGGGGTGTAGGGAAGCATGGTGAGGGAGAGGGAGAGAAAGAGAGAGAGAGAGAGAAAGAGAGAGAGAGAGAGAGAGAATGAGAAAAGAGACCAGGGAAAAATTTTATAGATCTACAGTTAACAGATTTTCACAAGAAATCAAATGACTCACAATAACAAAAAGGGATTGTCCTCAATATATGGTGATTGTAAGATGACTATTCATCCAGAAAAGAATGAAATTGTCTTTAATTCACCTCATGGATACTTGCAAAATAAAATGTATTACATAATAAAACTCAAAATTATGAAGCTGTTAAAAAAACAAAAAGTGGAAAATCTTCGTGACATTGTGCTTAGCAATGATTTCTGAATTATAACAATAAAAATACAGAGGGAGAACTAGACACGCAACTATGTCAGATTTAAGGAAGACTATAAGTAAAGAAAAAACCAAAAGTGTTAACCGTGGTATGGGAGGAAATAGTTTTGAAACATACATATGATTAAGAGCTACACTCTAAAATGTATCTGCAACTCCCCTAGTAAACAACCAAACAAACTTTTAGCTACTATTAAAACAAGTGAGCAAGGGACTTTTTGGACATTTCTCCAAGGAAGACATAGAATAGTAAATAGGTATGTGTGAAAAATTTTTCCTTGTCATTAATCATAACGAACATGCCTATTAAAATGACAACAAGGTGTCTACCTCTGTATGCTAAAATATTTGTTACTAGCAAATTAGAAAATAACAAAAAATATCCAAGAGCATGAGAATGGGGAACTTGGTACCTGCTTTGGTCTGAAGATGATGTGATCCCCTGAAGTCTTATCTACCAGATAGTGGTCATTTTGATCATGGGTGCTTTGACTTAATCATTTCATAATTAATGGTTTAATGGAACTTTTGGAAAGTGTTAGACACATCCAGAAATAGTGGTCTTTTGATCATGAGGGCTTTGATCTAATCATTTAAACAACCTAATCATTTAACAATTTATAATTTTATGGTGGTTTTGAAGAGTGGCAGGAACTTGCAGAAATACTGTACAGTTAGAACCAGTAGATTTCTGGGGATGTTTCATTGAGGAATATAACTTAGCCAGGACTCCACTCACCCTATCTTTTTCATCTTCATCATTGCCCTCTTTTTAGTCATTGTCCTTGAACTCCTACCTCTCCTCCCGACTCTTCTCCTCTACGCTGATATGAGTAGCTGTGTCTCTCCAACAACTTCTGTCATGATGTTTAGCCCAGAAAACTAAAATTCCTGTGAACTTGAGCCCAAATAACTCTGCCTCCCTTAAAATTACTTGTGAGGGTAGATCTCAGGTTATGTTTCATTACACAATGAAACTGACACCTTTATTTTAGCAAAAAGCACACATAAAGTCATATATCACTTAAAGTCATGGTTATGTTCTGAGAAATGGGCCATTAGGTGATCTTGCTTTGGTGCAAATACCAAAAAGTACACTTATATAGACGTATCGATCACTTCTCTGGGCAGCACATTGTATATCATCGTATATGTTCCCTATATTCACTCAAACATTATCAGCTAGCACATCTCTATTTACAGAAATCATTTTCAAACTTCGCTTGGAATTTTAAATCAAAGAACTTAAAGCCCTTTTAAAAGGAGGAATGAGATAAATGATGGGCCTTGAAATCTGTTCTCATTCAAACATCAAATACTGACTGGTTTTTGATTACCTGCTTTGCTTGAGGTTGGAAGGGAATTCAAACCATGTGTCTCTGATAGGCTGCCATAGCATCTCCCAGCAAGGCATCCCTCTTACTACCATAAAAACCCATGTTCGTTTCTCAAGCCATTTTCTGACCAATATGGGATTCTACCTTGCTCCCAATAGGAGACGCTATTTATGCATAATAAATCTTTTGATCCACTCTCGGGTGTGTTGTATCATCAATTTCAACATGGAAGTGAAAAGCTTCAGTGGAATCTATAACGTTTGGACTATGTGCTTTACTATTTTTCCTTTCTCAGACAGCTCTAACTCCTTTTTCAATTTGGAGCCATTATAAAGACTTCTGTACAATAATCCTGTGATTCTTTTCTCTGAGGAAAGGTGTGAAGCTCTGAGTTAAAATTTTTGTGTTGCTGGTGCATCTTTTTTATGAAATTTAGAGACAGAAATGATCACATCTAAGAAATTCTATTAACAAAGCCATGATACTTTTCTAAAACTTGCTCCATGGGAAATTACTTTTTTAAAGAGTACTTATTAAAGATCTGACATTTTATGTTTTTATTAATCAGTGTCATTGCACACTAGACCAACACCACACCGATTTCCGACTCATACTTCCATACAATAAATTCTCAGTAATGAAACATGTGTGTCAAATGAATACGTATCAGCAACTCCTGCAATTGTAATCCTATTTACATTACCTAACATTTCCTATTGTCTCATAATTTATGTTGATTTCTATGAAATTATTTGAATACCCAGGTTACTTCTTTACTGAAAATCTATCCCATACTTGGTTTATAAAATGTAGAGTATCTTAATTTTTCATGCTCATTAAATATCATAAAATAGATTAAAGACTTTCAATAAATATGTACCAATTAACTTATTATAGTATTGTTTTATATTTTATATATAATTATTTATAATAATCTCTCATTACTTAGTACTAAATGTCTGTTTATTGATTTGTTATATGAAATGATCTGAACATAAAATTAAATGACATATCGTTCTGACAACAATCTAAGTAATATAAGGTAGAGAAATAAATTAAAAATTGCTCAGGGGTGTGGAGCCCCTGGTTTAGTTTTTATTTTATGTGAATTCAGCCTTATAAATCTTACAAATAATTTCATGAGTAAGAGTGAATACTTAAGTAATATATACATACAAACTCATATACAGGTAACAGACATTTTTTTCTGATAAGTTAAAACAATGGAGTTCACTTTTGGACTTGGCGATTTATCTGGGAGTTAAAGTTGGCAGTAGCATTTCCCTCATTCCTTCCATGGACTTGGTTGTACCTTCATCCTTACTTTATACCAGCACAATCCAACCTCACTGGAGGGCAGTTTTCATATGTAGTTTTCTAATGATACAGTTCCCATAACACTCAGCAGTGCTTCTCAGTGTCTTTGGAGAAGGTACTTCCCTGAAGTTTCTGAAATGCACTATTTTACAAAACATCAAAAGAAGCTCAGAATATTATAGATAAACCAACATTTAAATGCCAAGACATTAGCCTCATAGTGGAACATTGACTTTTCTGGAGGGAAATGGAGTTTTGTGGTATAGATTTTACAGTGCTCAAAATTCTGGAAAGTCTGTTTAGAAAGTTTAGGCCTGAATATAAGACAGTGTACACAATAAATCTAAACATTCATCAATTATTTGTTTCATTGACTATTATAAATTGTGAGAATCAGTTGAAATTCCCATGCTTTATTTAACTTAATTATACTTAAAACTTTTTTCTTCTTTGCTTATTAAATTGCTGGTGTCCCATAACTCTTTAGTGCAGAATAGGAGCCTTTCAATTCCATAAACTTCTGAAAAAATTAAAAGAAGGCAGAAGACTAAAAAGTTACATAAAAAGATACACTGTTTTGTAATCTTTAATTTGACGATTTAAGGAATCCAGCTAGGTTATTTAATTTAAAATAAGTAAGATGGTATCTTATAGCTATTTTTTTAATGTGGAAAATAAGAAATAACTCACTATGTAGACAAGGCTGGCCTTGAACTCACAGAAATCTACCTGCTTTTTCCTTCTGAGTGTTGTGGTTAAAAGTATACACCACCATGGCCTGCTTAGGCTAAGTTTTTAAGGAGAAGATTTTACCTTGTAACAGAGATTCTCATTGTAGTAAATTGTAGATAAGATGATTTCTAGAGAACGGAAGATACATTTTCCTAGATGGCAGTTATAATGTGACCATATGTGAAATGAGTAACTTAGAAAAGCGTGCAAACACTACAGATAGACTCGTTTGGGTCAGTTGATAGTGTCTGTGAATATGTATGTGTACTTCCATGTATGTTGAAAATGAAGCAAAGGCAACGCAATGCTGTCATGCATGAGGGGTTCTAACCTTGATACCATACAGTTTAGTTTAGGTTTTGGAGTTTCATAGCTATGGCATTTTAGCTTACTTATCACCTCTCTGTTAGGTGCTGACAATAAATTTGATGGACAAGGCAATGGTATAGGGTTCTACTTGTTTTATACTGCAGTGTCATAGTCATAGTTTCTGCTGTGATGACACACCATGACCAAAAGCAACTTGGGACGGAAGCACTTTCAATTTTCAGTTCCACTTCACAGTTCATCGTGGAAGTCAAGGGCAGGAACTCAAACAGGAAAGGAACCTGGAGGAAGGAAATGAAACAGGAGCTATTCAGAAATGTGTTTAATGACTTGCTTTCCTGACTTGTTCAACCTGCTGTCTTATACAGTCCAGGACTGTTTGCCCAGGGTTGGCGTTACCCACAAGGAAGTGGGTCTTCCTACACCAATCAAGAAAACATACCACAGGCTGTGTATAGTCTCATCTGGAAGGGATGCTTCTCAAATGAGATTCCCTCTTTCAAAATGATGCTAGCATTTGTAAACTTGACATAAAACTAGCACATGTAAAGCAATATGATTAACTGACATAGAACATATGTCTGCTTCTAACCTTACACATAGTAAATTGATGTAGAAGTTGATGTATACTGTGAATATGTTTTATTGCCATTGGCTAATAAAAAAGCAACTTTTGGCCAATGGCTTAACAGAGTAAAGCCAGGCTGAAAGAGATATATAGAGAGAGTAGGCAGAGTCAGGGAGAAGCCAGGTAGCTGCTGCTGGAGACAGACTCCTCTGTTGGAGCCTGCCGAAACTTTGTCGTCGGTAGGCCAGGGCCTTCTGATGATGCACAGGTTATGGAGATGGGTTAGTTTAGGATATAAGAGCTAGCTAGAAATACACTTAAGCTATTGGCTAAACATTATTGCAAATAATATAGTTTCTGAGTGATTATTTCAGGTCTAAGTGAAACAAACTAACAGCCTCTGCCAACAGTAAGTATTTTTAATAATATATTTATTATTCTTCAGAGAAACTTGGATTGCACCCTCATTAAGAATGATTACTCTGACTTCTATTTGAGCTATTTTAGAAATTACTCTTAAACACATCAATCCCTCTTTTCTCCACCCTGTTTATCTTTTACAGGACAGGTTATCCCACCTATTAAACTGAGTATAGTTTCTTAAAGCATGGCAATTTATCATATAAACATTTGATATTATGGTGGATAATTTTTAGTATAAAAACTGGTGTAAGACAACAAGAGAATAAAATGAGAAATAGATCTTTTTTTAGTTTGGAGAGAGAGAGAGAGAGAGAGAGAGAGAGAGAGAGAGAGAGAGAGAGAGAGAGAGAGAGAGAGAGATTGACATAGGAAATAGCCATGGGAGTACAGACTTGCATTAATTTTCAACATAGGAAGCTCACCAGTACATAAAACTGTCATCTACTAGTGACTGGGAAGGGCATTTGTTGTTCCAAGTACTTGCCTTCAATGTGAAGAATGCCACAAGGTGTAGGTCAATAAGGAGTGGCTGAGTTGCCAGATTCTAATGGAGGTATATACTTAGATTTTCATAGATCATTTGTTAGTGGGCAAAGTCCAGACTAAGGAGAAAAGCTTTGTCTGTATATACTAGTTTTCCATCATTACTACAATAAAATACAACACACATAGCTTAAAGTAGAACTTGTTTATTAATTCATAGTTTCTGTAAGTCAGGAGACTGATAAGGCTTAGCAGGACTCTGCTGTGCCTGGTTTCACAGGCTGATGTCAACATGACTGAGGTCAGGGCAGCTCTACACAGGATACATTTCTGAACTCATCAAGTTTTTGGCAAAATCTACCATTTTGTGGTCCCTGGTGCCATATCTTGAAGTGCCCTTGCTGTGCTTTTTCTCAGGTATTTTCAGGCTTTGGTCTTACGAGAATGCTTTGGTCTGTTTGAGTTGATGTTTGTGCAGAATGAAATAAGGATGTAACTTCAGTATTCTCTATGATATGCAGTTATCTTTCAACATTTTTAAGAGATTCATCCTTTTCCATAATGTGTCCTTTTCATACCCTTGTTTAAAACCAGATGACTGTAGATAACACGTCTCATCCTAAAGAGAGTATAAGGTAATTTAATAGTATAAGATATATATGAAAAAACACAATATTGAGATGTAATAATAATTTAGTATAGGGAAAAGAATGGATAAAGTGAATTATGAGTGAAATTCATAGGTGTAATGCATAATTTGAAATGAATCTCATAATAATTCCTAATACTGAGTCATAAATATGGCTCTAATTTTCCTGACATCAAAGTATTTACTTAAGGACTGTTTGGCAGTTCTGCTGGTTAAGGGAAAATGCAGAGTAACCCAACAGTGTGGAATCTCCACTGTTGTGGCTTCTTAGTGCTCTGAAGAGTCTTTGAACTTGTGCTTTGTGAACCATGTCTGATGTGAAAAGGATCATGTGTGAACAGACATGATGGGAACCGTATCATGCCTGTTGAGCTGTATTATATTCATCATAATATTGGAAAGGCCATGGTTGTCAGTGGGCTGAGAAGTTCAGGAAAGATATTGTAAGCAAATATAGGCTACTTTTCTAATGCCAATGTTTACTGAAAATCTGGGCTATTCCCAGAGACCTGAACATAGAAAGATGATCACTAAGGGGGAGGATTTCTAAGAACTTAGGAGAGATTATTAAATGAGACATCATGTTGGTCCTTAACTTTTAAATATTAATAGGTATTTAAGAAATTATTTGTGTTTTCTACAGATCTTCAATCGTGGTGGAATCACATCATATTAATCACTGTTTGTGTTTATCTCTAGCACTATATACCTTTTTCTTAAATGGTGGAGAATTGAGACACTTTCTAAAGTTTTAATGATCTGGAGGTTGGATGTTCTTTGTGCTGTTAATACTGCAGAGCATTAGAGAAAAATGTTAAAATGTTTATTTACTAACATAACACTGTCTTAATTATATGTTTAAATACATAAAGTTAATGAATAGTCATAATCATACATTTCTCTATAGCACGTTACTCCTATTAATAATTGGATATTTTCTAAAATTGCATGTGATCAGAAAGAATTGGATTTAGATGTAGCCAGACTAGTTCTGTTGGGCAAATGGGATAATATGTGAAGAACTAGAGCAAATTATGAGCTGGAACTTATGAATTTAAAAGCTACTATAAAGTAAATGATAGCTACATGACTTCATTTTGATGAATTATGAATGAGATTTTCCTTAAAAATGTTTTATTGAGAAACATAAGCAATTTTGCTTTTTGTATTTCACCAATTTTTAACAATGGTGATAATGAGAATTGTGAGAAAATGTTAGAACCAAATATTCTCTCCATATGTAATACATTCATGTTGAAATATTAATCATATTTCAGTGTTCCTTTTTTGAAAAGAAAGCAGATGAAACGATTTACACATATATTTCATACCCTGTGGATACACCACAGGTTATTGAACTAATATCCTCTGTAAGGATTTCTCATTCTCAATTTCTTGCCATCAATACCACATTAGTCAACTTCATGGAATTGCTTCTTGGAAATTTTATCATAAAAGAAAATTTTCTTTAGGACAGTCAAGAGTTATGCAATTTAATGCCTAATGTTCTGTGACTTTTTTCAATTTTGCAAGAATTTACATTAAGCAACAAACATTAATATGAAATTTACTTGTAATTCATAGGATGGAATTAAAGAACTTAAGATAACAAAAATTATCCTTGAAATTCAGTAAATAAATAGATAAAAATAAAAATTTAATAAACTAAAACATAAAGATCTAATAACGGCAACATAAGCTTTAAAAGCTATAATAGAAAAATATAAATATTCAGTTAAAAATGAAGCCTCAACTGAGGAATACAAAAATTCTTAGTAAAATATACAATAAACCTGTAGTTTAAGATGTTTTGGTCAGTACATTGAACACTGAAGATACATGAAACTATTACCAGTTAAAAGGGGGAAACTTATCTACAATGGCATACTTTTTAAACCGGGGGTTAGGAGTCCAAGGCTAGCCTTAGTTATGGGAAAGAATCTGAGCCAAGGCTACCTATGTCACACTGTCTCAAGAAGAAGGTAACTATCTATTACAATGTTTTGTGAAAACACTAAAACTAAATTAGTTAGTTCCAAAAATAAAATTATTTAATATTACTAAAAATCAATTTCATCACTATAAGTGGTGATTTTGTATACTATAGTTTATATTACTTAAAATCAAGTTTATCACTGTAAGTGGTGATTTTATGTACTATCATTTAAGATTTCTTCTATCATAAAATATAAAAAGCAGACTATAAAAGCTTGTATACATTAAATTTTTGCATGTTAATTGAAGTTTTTATGAATTATGTTAATAAAGTTTGAAGATAGAAGAAATGGAATATGCTCAATAACATCTAGATTGCTGCAAATGGGAATTGCAGTTGATGGAAAGTCATGGTAGAAACAATCCTAACCTTGTCTCCACATCTCGGCATGCCATTTTTCTCTGTAAAATTGATCTAAAGGACAAATGTTTCTTGAGAGAGGATGCTAATGCTTGTCCATTTAAAAACATGACCCTCCCACAGTTCTCTCTGTCATATCGATTCAGTCCACAGTGGTGCAGAAAGGATGTGGTTTGCTCTCTGGGAGTTTCAAACAAACAGTGCAAGAAGGGTGCGTACACATGTTTTGTGTCTGGAATATAGACATTGTAGACAGTATCATTCAAGAGGTAGCTCTTTTGCAATTAAAAATAAAAAGAAACTCTGAGGGAAAAACAGACTTTAATGCTCCGAATGCAAAGAAAGCACAGAACATATAAACTGCTTGATTATAGTAAGGCAGATGAATTATAACTGACTATCAAAGATGCCACTGTAACCTTACTTTCATATGTTAGAGAGCAAAACACAAGTAAAGTATTAGCTGAATATGTAAGGTGACATTTTAAAAAAGTAATAAAATTAACTTCCAGTGTTCACTATAACCCCACGCTGTTTGTAATATAAAAAACATAAAAAATTCCCTTCATGTTTTAAAAATATCCTATTTCATGACTCTATATTGCAGTATTCATAAATTTCACAACAGTGCTTTTTTCTTCAAATACAAAATCCCATTAAATGTTCATTCTTAATTAAATATAGCTGTTTGATTGCTAATGGATACACCTGGAAAATGAGTTTACAAATAACTTTTGTGTTAAGCTACCTCTGCTTATCTAATAATTATTAAAGTGATTTTTAAAATGAAATATATAACTTTAAATGCTAGGAATAAAAATAGCTAATAAACTATTTAAATATTTTTGGAAGCGTTTGTCCTTTGTATTAGTGGACTTCAAAAACCTGCTGTTGTGAAAACTAAAGTCTTCCATGACAATGTATTGTGTACAGTCAGTACATGGACTACCTTACTGTGAGTTCCTGGATGATTCAAACTTGTCTTTATAAAAATTTTAATAAACTATTTAGATTTATAGTTGTCTTCTAATATAGATGCTTAAAAAACAAGAGCCCGGGAGATAATACTAGCATAGGAAGGACATTTGATGATTTTAGGTATGGATGTTCATTTTCCATGAAGACGTAGAGCTACCAGAAGGAGGAAGTCATGTGAGAACTAAGTTTAATGATGAAGTTGAAGTAATGATTACTACTACACAAACTGAAGGGCCAACATCTTTAAAACAAACTCTTAAGGCTACAGTGAAGCACAATAATTCACAGGAGAACCAATAAAGATGCTGAGACTAGAAAAGAAGTTCATTACAGCAGCCAGTGCTATTTATTTAATGAAGACCAAATAAGCCTTAGACTAGGTAGCTTATTAGATGGGTCACCTATGCTTTTGAGCCTCAGTCTGCTCATCTTAAAATAATCAAATGACATGGCAGTTAAACACACTTTATAAAGTCATACGATAGAATTTTTCCAGGTTCCTTTTGGCAGTTGGTAGTTACAGGAATCACTAACTACTATTCTAAAATACTAACCCAAAAGAAAATTGAAAATTGGTTAAGTAAAATTTGGGCTGAGAGAAATGTAAAAACAAACAAACAAACAAAACACCAGATTATTTTAAATGTGGTGGCTTTGGTAAGTTTTTAGTGATAAACAAGTAAGAATTTATTGGAAAGACATGCCTGTTTTGAGCGTTTATGTATGAGATTGCACATCTTGATATTTTCAAGTTTTAGCCAGCTTTCTGCTATATCTTATACTCCATTGATTGCACAGGTTTATAAACTTCATTTCCTATCCCTTGAAGTTCTTTTAATAAAGGATTTTCTACAACTCAAACTGTCAGTAATCGTCTTATCAACTGTCAGGGGATGGTGGTGAGCATAGAGCTATGTCACGGGGGAACACATCAAACTATCCTACACGTATGGATTTCTTGACACAGGAAGTCCTTTCAATGAACTAGCCATTATTCTTTCTTTTGGAAAATTCTTTTGAAGCTGAATTTACCTGTACTATAAATACTATAAAACTAGCCAATAAAATGTACAGTTAAGATTGGTAATATAAAATTTCCAGAATTCTCAGCAACTTAACACTCCTTGAACTCTGGAGGAGAAAATTTGACAAGCAAATTCCAGTAGATATATAACAGGAATGTCTTACCAGTCTCAAACATTCATATTTAGTCTTGCTAGTCACTAAAGAGTTCACAAAAACATTTTCATAAAATTATATACTAATAAATACTTTAATATCACAGTATAAAAGGTATATAAGACATTTCAATTTAAAACTATCATACTTTTATATTTGAGTCAATTAGAAAAATATAATCCCTGCTCACGGAGGACTAAATTGAGGCTCAGAGATATTTGGTATTTGACTAATGTATTAAAGTGGTAAGAAAGACACAAGATAAAAATTTTAATTCCAAATTCATCTTACTCCCAGTCTGCCAAATTCTTTCACCATATAAATCTTTAACTCAGCTATTAATTATATGCTTGAGTCAGAAGAAATGCCTTAAATCACTGTGTGATGACTGTTAAGTACTGAGGACAATAATGTTTTGGCAAGTAGTAAGAATATTGAGTCAGACTTCAGTAAGACATCTTAAACGATGTTTCCTGTTTAAAATAAGAAGGCATTTGTGAATTTTGAAATTTAATTTTGATTTTATTTAGGGTAATTTTGCAATAAGAAGCACCACTTTAGAAAACCATTGGTAAAATTAAAATCTTTTAAATAAAATCTGCTTTTAGTTTGGCTGAAAACTTTGTACTACACCGAGTCTCAGAAACATAAGCATTAACCTTAGGAGTGAGTAGTGGATTTAAACAAACAAAAATCGCAATGAAAAGAAGTAAACAAACGTCCTTTTCAAACACAAACTCGAGGGACTGCTGCTGCCATTGTACTACAGAGCTACCTTTTTCTGGCTTCTAATTGATGCTCGTCACATCATATATTCACTTTTATTCTTTCCTCATCCTCTCCTATTAACTATTATGCCCTAATAGCATTTTCTTCATTTGGACAGTTCATTTATGTCACTAATAAGCCAAGCATAAGGGATTACTTTATTAAATCAAGGGTTTCAGACTCTTCACCTATAAGTCAAATTCAGCCTATGGGTGCGGTGGGTTTGATCCACCTAACACATCAGTTTGGAACAATCACACCAACGTCTGAATTTCTGTGTTTCTCTTTATAAATCAGTGGAGTTTTGATGCTGGACCAGAATGACACATGGCTAGGATCTGCTGGGACAAGATATTTGCAAACCCCATTGTTTTGTTACTCATGCTCAGCTAGTTTTCCTACCTGCTTTTTCTAGACATGAATATGTGGCCCTCAAATTAAATTGATCTGAATGATAATAGTAAAACCGGTGTACATATGATTATGAATTAAAGATTCAACATGACCTATAAAGAAGTAAACAAACACAGAAATCTATTTTGTGGCACGGGGAAGTTCATGAAAACACAGATTCAAGTACTTGGAAAGGACTAGTAAGTAGGGAAATTCTAATTGTTTGACATTTTAGACTGGAGGAAAGTTGCAGGTAAAAAGCTTAGCAATAGTTGGAGCAGTCAGACTGCATGAAAATATGGCAGAAGGGAAGGAAGGCACGGATGTCACAGGATTGTTTAATTGTGAGAAAGACAGAAGCCAGTGATCAAACATTTCTGCAAAGAACACAGAGGGAGCAAGCCACATGCCATGAATGTAAACTGTGCCTCAGTGTACAATGATCTCAAAGCAGCATGAACTCTAAGCAGCCCAACTAAAAATTAAGGCATTGGACTGAGATTTTTCTCTGATATCCAGGAATAATAATTTACAAATTGATTTCAACCAGATCATTTGCTTGACAAAACAAAAATGCCTATCAGGATAGCTGCATAAACCGCAGCTTTTGTCTAAACTAAACATCTGTGATGTCACAAATACAACTACAATTACAAAAACTGATGGGCCCTGAGTGAACTGATTGTGTATTTGCCAGAGAAAATACTATTAGGAAGCACAGCTGTAAACAAGTTTAGAAAAAAATTATACATATAAGTAATCGTATAGGCATATATATTATCACTACATATATAAATATACATACATATACATGGTAAAAAGTGACAATGAAGCAAACAAAATCAGGATTATGACTGGTACTTTAATGGAATGTGATGAACTAGTAGAAAGAATATAGAGTCAAATGCAGATATCCAAAACCAAATGTGCAAATGAAGGAATCAAGTAAAAGACGTTTCAACAAAGAACCAAAAGAAGCTCTTAGTGAAAAGCCCTCAAGCATAAAATGTGATAAAAAATATTATTAAGTTACTATCAATTCAAAAACTATCTGGTTAAAATTTCTTTACAATTTATTAATGAGAAAAATAATATTTATTTAATTTTTGAGATAATATCATTTTCCTCTCTACCTTCCTCCCTCCAAACCATCTCATATGTTCCTCCTCACTCAAGTAAAGGAACATTTCTAAAGGCTTAAGACTAGAAGAATGAAGACACACTTTTGGGGAATATTACAATGGCTTCAATATTCAAGAAATTGAAAATTATATACTTTAAAATAAGGAAGAGGTGACTGGAATGTATGAATACCAAAAGGAAACATGTCCAAGCACTTTCTAAAAAATATATTTTACTTAATTAAAATATATTTGCACCATATGTGCTCTTTATCCACTCCTATACTCATAATCCCTTCCAAATTCATTCTTTAATTATTATTGTTGTATAATATATATATATATTGTTGCATATATATATATGTGTGTGTATATATATATGTGCATGAATGTATATATTCAGAAAACATATCAGCATGCCAGCTGGGTCTACTTAGTCTTGCACATGTGTATGTAAGCCCTTTTAGTGTTGCTTGTATGCAGTTTTAGGACTGTCCATTTGGCTTTAGATAACCAATGAGGAGTTCATTCCTGGTAAAGACTAATTCTCCCTTTCTTAAAAGTGATTAATTCCCTAAACCTCTTTATTTTGGTTGGGGACCCATGAGATTTGCCCCATTCATATTGTTATTTCAGTTTTCATTGTCATTGTTTAGGTTTTGGTTAATAAACATTCTTGCATTTTCATGGGTGTAATGATCCTGTTAAATCTAGATTACAAAGGGCCTACAGTTTGGTAGCTTGATCTTCTTGTGGGTTGCCTAACAAGGATCAGGGACTTTGTCTGATTCCATTGTCTTCTTTTGGGACCCTTTTGTCCTATCACGTTGCCTTGTCCAACCTTAATAGAGAGATGGTGCCTTGTCTCAATGAAAGTTAATATACCATGGCTGGTTGATGTCCATGGGGTGCCTTTTCTGAAGAGAAACTGAGGAGGAGTTTCATCATCTGAGAAAAAATAGAAATAGTACTTAAAGGTGTACCAGGCCCATTTCTTATATTTAACAATTCTCTTATAAGAACGAAAAAAGAAAGAATATTTCTTACTACAAGGGGAGGGGGAGCCAGGAGTGGAGGAGAAAACAGAAACTGTGGTTGGGATTAAAAAAAAATACAAGTAAAAATAAATAAATAGATAAATAAGTAAATACAAAAAAAGTATTCTCTCAAAACAACCAAACAAACAAGTCTAGAAAACATAATCTCAAAGGAGGCTTTCTGGAGCACTGGCTCTTACAGTCTTTCACCCCTTCTCTTGATATTCCCTGAGCCTTAAGTCCAGGGGTTGTATTATAAAAATATTAATTTGATTGGCATCCTACAGTCAGAGTTCTGTCTATTTTGGCCAGTTGTGTGTTCTGTAATAGCGTCTGTTACAACAATAAACTTACCTGATAATGGGTAAGAGCTATACTTATCTGTGGATATCAGAGTAAGTGTTTAGAATTTAGTTAGGAATTATACTAATTTGAATAAGGGACAGTAGGACATTCTCCTTTAAGATCCACGATCTCTCTAGCATGGTGTAGCTGGTTAGGTTTACAGAACCCGAAATAACTTCCACCCTGTTAAGTGGACTTTAAGTCTAAATCTACTGATGTTGACTAGTGCCAAAATATAAACACCCCTATTGCATTTCTCAGGGCATCTATATTTATCATAGCTGTGACTCATAGCATACAGATATGTAGGACTATTGATTGCTCTTCTCTCTTGGTGGCTTCAGTATCATCTTCTGGCACTAAGGAAACTAGTTTTCAGGAGGAGGCTTTCAGTCCTAAATCCTAACCCTCTGAATCCTAAGTATGAAACGTGTGTGTGTGTGTGTGTGTGTGTGTGTGTGTGTCTTTAGCAATGCCGACTTTCTTTAAACTTCTAGGAGGCAAACAAGATCAATAGCAATTGTTCTACATCTTTTGGGGAATCTTTTGAGCTCTCCTGGCCAAAAACTCAAAAGGTGGTTTCTTATGCATCCTACTGAAGAGTCTGTTAGAATGCCTATTGCTTTTGAGGGGAGCATTGCCACGACAAGAAGAATAACATCATTTAAATTTCTTTGTGTGCATGTATGTTTGTGTCTGTGTAAAAATATGTGTTAGCACTTTCATTTTACCATCTGAAAAAATAGCCATAGCACTTAAAGGCATACCAGATTCATTTCTTACATTTAAAGATTCTGTTATAAAAGTAATATATACATATATTTCTGTACTACATTTGTATAATATTTGAACATTTTGCAAACACCAAGAAATATTTTATGTCTCTATATTTTACTAAACATATTTTTATAAAGATAATTTTTTAATTGAGGCTTTTAGTTTTAATCTATATATGCATCTGAGGGTATCTTGGTGAACAAGCAATGCTTGGATGAAATTTAAAATACACAAATAATTTGTGATATCATTTATTTCATTAAATATTTTCCTATCTTTACTTTATAAAACCAATTTGATCTGTATTTAAGATATTAGATATTGTGGTTCATTAGTAACAATGAATAAAAAGATTTAAAAATTAAATGTAAATGAAAATCTATGAAGTTAAATTATCTTCATCAAAATATAAGGCAATGCAAATCTTTTAAATGTTAAAACCACACCTCAGCACATTTTTTCCAAAGATATTCAAAATAGCACATTAAAAGAAAATTAAAAGACAATTATGGCTAATCAATTTTAAACTTCAATGAAACATTTAAATACAGCTAAATATTTACATATTACTGAACATTTAAGAACAAATTGTTTGTAATTCTAGTCTTTAGCTCAGTGAAATTGCCAATGTACTAGTGTCTCAGGATACACATATCCAAGTGGAAGAATAATGGGTTTAATATTATACACTCTCCAGGTGTAACTGCTGTGGTTGCATGGTAATTACAGTAATTGTAATCAAATGTGAATCACTTTAGAATACATAGCAAATCACAAAGCAGCAAGACAGTGGCTGTTCAAGACTTCTGGAATGGGATAGTTCATTACACATGAGTCAGTTCCATTCCTCTCTCTGCAGCACTACTTTTTTATTCATAATTTATTAGACTTTTTAAAAATACCAATCCAAGTTCCTATTCCTTTCTTTCCTCCCATTCCCTCCACAAACCCTCCCACCCGATCCCCATCTAATCCTCAGATAGGGTAAGGCACATTGCAGTGTGGAAGGTCCAAGGACCTCCATACTATATCTAGGCTGAGCAAGGTATCCATTCAAAAAGAATAGGTTCTCAAAAAGTCAGTACATGCAGTAGGGATAAATCCTGGTGCCACTGCCAGTGGCCCCTCAGCCTGCTCCAGCCATGCAACTGTCAACCACATTCAGAGGGACTAGTTTGGTCCTATGCTTGTTCCTTCCCAGTCCGGCTGGATTTGGTGAGTTCCCATTAGCTCAAAAAGACAGTTTCAGTGGGTGAATCCATCATAGTCTTGACCTCTTTGCTCATATTCTCATTCTTCTCACTCTTCAGTTGGACTTTGGGAGCTCAGTTCGGTGCTCCAATGCGGGTCTCTGTCTCTGTTTCCATCAGTTACTGGATGAAGGTTCTATGATGATATTGAAGATACTCATCAGTCTGACAACAGGGCAAGTCAAGATCGGGGCCCCCGCTCCTCTATTGCTTCGGGTCTTAGCGGAGGTCATCATTGTGGATTCCTGGAAATTTCTCTAGAACCAGGTTTCTGCTAACCCCATAATGGCTCCCTCAATCAAGATTATCTCTTTCCTTGTCCTCATCTTTGTCCCTCCTCCACTTGACCATCCCATTCCCTCCCCCTCTCCCATTCTCTTTCCTTTCCACCTTCCCTTCTCCTCCCACTCCCATGCTTGTCAGCTGATCTTGTCTGTTTCCAATTTCCAAGTGCATCTATATTTGTTTTTCTTTGTGCAGCACTACCTTTAAATGATTAAGATGCTGTCTCAACACAGCTTGGCTACAGAGTAACTATCTCTATCCATAGTGGAGCCTGCATCTCTGCTAGGCTAGTTTGTGAAGGACATAGGTACAAAGGCAATTTTATTGGTGGTCAACTAAGATTTCTTAGAACCAGGCAAACAATATTTGAGGCATTAAAGTTATCAAAGAATTATCTGTGGAGGCAGCTATCCAAGGCCAACAGATTGTAAGTCATGGCTCTGCCTGCCAATGCAGCACCATCTTTCTCCTACCAGAAGCTGGACTCATGTACAGTCTTTCTGCTGTGGCTTGTTGCCTAACTGTGAAACTAAGTGGATTCAGTTTTGGGTAATTTCTCCTATGATTCTTTTTCTAGTACCTTCCCAAGGCATTTCTTATTCTCATCATATATTTTACAGATCAGAAAGACTTCTTTAAGATATCTGAAGATAATCCAAGCTTTCAAAGAAAGAGAACTTTTGAGAGAATAATTAACCATTAAAGACTAGAAAAAATTTCTTTTCTTAAATATAACAGAAGTTATGGATAATGAACAATGGTTTTCTCTAGGATCTGCCATTTTGATTGGGAAAAAAATTGAATACTTTCAGGAAACAGAAAGAAATCATATCCACTTCTTTTTATGTCCAATGGTTATTCCTGAGTTAAGTATATCCTTCAAGAATAATCAGCAAGTGACCTTCACTTGTGACACATGTGACATATAAATGTAGGCTTTGTGTAGTAAGGAAGATCTCAGATATTAAAATAGCATGCATAACTCCTTCTCTTTATATATGTATATATGAATATAAGTATATATGTCATGCCACCTCCTGCGGAGTCTGCTTAATCTCTCACATAGGCTGTGGCACAAACTTCAAGGAAAAGTGCCTGCAGAGAAGGTGTGTGTGTGTGTGTGTGTGTGTGTGTGTGTGTGTGTGTGCTGTGATGTGCTGCGCTTCCTGCATTGGAGCCCTTGCACTTTTGGCATTACCTGCTTACATTCTAAGGAATATAGTCTGTTTTCTTCTGGAAGGGAAGATTTTTAAGTTTCCAGAGTCTACTGATGAGATATTGCCATATACAGGAGTATATGATGCTAATGGAGGAGGATGGGTTAACATTCAAGGCAGAAAAATTTCTAGGTTTAATCTGGTGCTTAGTAAATAAAGGCAAACTTAATTAATCAATTAAGACAGATTTAGCAAAGATGGTATAAGGATAGAAGAGAGAGATAAATGCCTGTAAAGTCTTGAGATTGGTTTTGGGGAAGGTTTGAAAAGGAATTAGAAATATGGAGGAGAAGGAAAGAAGAAGCTCTTCTGCATAGATGGCAGTAATATAAAAAGACTGTAGACAGTGTGACTACTAACCACAACTGCTTGCCCTTAGCTCAAAATGCCATGAACTCATATCCTAGATAAAGATTTATATCAAAACTAATGCCAAGCCATGTCTAGCGTGACCAGCCGCAGGCTCACACCAGGGACATCTGTCTGATGAAATTCTCGTGTATCTGATATAATGATTCTAAGAATAATCTGTATCACATGAAAAATAATACATGCTGTTAAGCAATTTTTTCTGTATAAAGGATGAGTTTTATGCCTAGTAAAGATACATTCAGATGCAATTCCTTTGAGTACTGTGTCTGTTTGTCATTTGCCAACTCCTTACCCACCTACTCCTGAGACCCTGTCTCATTGATCCCAGTGCCCTGGTTAAGCTGTTCCTTCACATATATGTGTATACATGTATGTATATATGTATGTATGTATGTATGTATGTATGTATGTATGTATGTGTGTGTATGTATGAAGGTATGTATGTTACAGGAAAACACCAACCAAAACTTTAACTAAAATTACTTTAAAGATTTGAATTTATAAGTGCTGTTTATCTCCACTTATGTGTCTAAGAATATTAATTTTTAAATTAAGATATGTCTGTGTATGTGTGTGTGTATGTGTGTGTATGTAAGGGAGAGAGAGAGGAGACCACAAAACTGAGAAAATGTTTCCTCCATCAGAACAAATTAGGAAGCACGATTTCTCCATGGCTTCTCCTTCAGTTCCTTCCTCTAGGTTCCTGCTCTGCTTGAGTTCCTGCCCAGACTTCCCTCATGGATAAACTGTGATTGGAACATATAAGACAAATAAACACTTTCCTCCCTAAATTACTTTTGGTCACTGTATTTATTAGGGCAATAGAATGCAAACTAGGACATGGGCCTTGTCAACCAGAAGGAATGAAAAATTTGTACATAAATATCATTGCCCAATATAGTCACATAATGTCATTAAAGGAATTTAAAATAAAGCACCATAGGTGGCAAAGAGAGGAAGATAAACAAGACAGTCTCTGATAAACTCTGTTGAACAGCCTTCATACAATAAAATTGATTTGATTTTTGGGTCTACAAATAATTTCAAAGGCACAATAAATGATTTCAATAAATTTATAAAACTAATCAAAATTGACATATAATAATTAGTATCATTTTATGAAATGAAAGTTTCCATTTGTTTTTCAAATTTTCTTGCAATTATAGACCACTGTGTCTATGTCAAGCATACTATTAAGCTACTAAATATTCTTTGAGATCATCTGCAAGGGAGTGCAGATTTATCTTTTTAGGGACATAGTGGTGGTGTTTATTCAGTGCACATTTTTTAAATGTGCTACAGTGCATATCAAACATGTGGGATACCAAATTTATTTAGACACATTTTGAGAAAAGAATTTCATAGCAAATTTAGCAAACACATAATAATTTATCTCTTCTGGAAATTAAAATAAATATTTAAATGCGCTTTTCAAGAAGGTTTTTTAATTTTATGTTTATGTATGAGTTCCTGCATGGATGTATGAATGTGCATATGTATATGTATTCATGTGCATGTATTGTATGTGCACCACATGAGTAACTGGGAGCTAATATATGGCCCTTTGCAAGAGCAGCAAACACTCTTAACCACTGAATCTTCTCCTTGTCCCCTTACATGTGCTTTTTAAAATCAGGTCAGAGTTGACAAGACGGCTAAGTGGATAAGAACAGATACCAGTAGACCTGGTGAGCTGAATTTTATCCCCGGTACCCTCATGACAGAAAGAAGGAATTGACTTCTGCAAGCTGTCTTCTGATCCCCATGCACATACCCTGTCATGAACATACACACAGCACACACACATACACACACACACTAAATGACATTTAAAAACTAAAATTGGATCAATGTCACATAAGATGGCTTAATTCCCAAAACATTATACCTTTGCATTTTGCATATGTGGCTTTATTATAGTGACAGATCTTAATACAATGAATAATGATTCCCATTATCTATAAAATTACAGCATTTGAGGTAGAAGACGTCTGCTTAAATCTTGCATAATACATTCAGAAATTCTAGAAAACAGTTCATGGATGGCAGTGTATTTTGTATTCCAGAAGATAACTGCCTCAAGTTGTTTTCCCCCTGATTCGTGTTTATGCTTTGCCTCTGACTCATACATGCAAACAGGCAGCTGAGTGTACACTGTCAGCGACTAAGCACTTTTTAATGAACCAGACCACACTTTGTTTGAACATGTATCAGTGTTTACGGTTTTGTTTCATGACAGCATCGGAATAAGAATCATTGTGGCCTAGAGAAAATTGATACCTTCCAGTAATGAAGGCTTCAGAACAGGATCAAGCATCCCTACTGGCTCCATCACCCATTTTATCTTCTGGTCTATTTCTTCTCTCTGGAGTGTGTTATGCAGTACATGATTTATTCAAAGGATGCTCTGAGACTACTGAATGATTGTACTCCAAACCCTGGAATGTCATGGCAAAACCTATTAAAGTACAAGAATAATAATCAAAATATCACTCCTTTACAGAACAATTTTTTTAAGTGAGCAAATCCCATTGACCATTATATTTGAACCATTTGAAAAAAATCAAAACATAAAACCATTTCAATTTTATGGCTCAGTATAATTCAAAATTCACCATTTGGACCTAGGAAAATAGCAACTTTATGGTTCAATATAATTAGCACAAGGTTTAACGTAGTCAATTCTAAGGACTCTGAAGAATTTCATTACAGAATGAAAAGTTAATAATGATGGAAATGTTTTTCTGGCAACATGAAGCCCCATCTTTGCTGAGTATCTGTTGGCCTACCAAGGAAGGAGGAATGATTTTTCATTAGGAGTATAGTCACTGAGAAGTTGTTTGGAGAATGATAAGTAACCCCGTGCCCATGAATAAAAGAAACATAAGTTTAGAGAATATATATCAGTAGTAGAAATCTTAACTACCATATGTGAAACTGGGATTTGATCCAGAGTACCACATAAATAAATAATAACTAAAATAAATAGCAAAAAGAACATGATAGAAAAGATTATAATCACTAATGACTTTGGTATCGTGCAATATAAAAAGGAATATCTCAGTGTCTGTGGTACTGGTATTCTATTCAGGAAGTTGTCTCTTGTGCCAATGCATTCAAGGCTCTCTCCCACTTTCTCTTCTGTCAGGTTCAGTGTCACTGGATTTATGCTAAGGTCTTTGATCCACTTGGACTTGAATTTTGTGCATGGCAATAGATAAGGAGCTATTTGCATTCTTCTACATGTTGGCATCCAGTTAGACCCACACCATTTGTAAAAGATGGTCTCTTTTATATATTGTAAATTTTGGCTTCCTTGACAAAAACAGGTGGTCATAGGTGTGTGAATTTATTTCATGGTCTTCCAGTCAGTTCCTTTGATCCACCTGTCTATTTTTGTGCCAAGACCATGCTGTTGTCATTACTATAACCCTGTAAAAAAGCTTGAAGCCAGGGATAGTGATACCTCCAGAAGTTTTTTTATTTTATATGATTGATATAGCTATCCTAATTTTTTCAGTTTTCCACATGAAGTCAAGAGAATTGTTCTTCCACAGTCTGGAAAGTTTCGTGTTATAATTTTGATAGGAATTATATTGAATCTGTAGATTGCTTTTTATAAGAGGCCATTTTTATTGTGTTCATCCTGCCTATCCAAGCGCATTGGAGATCTTTCCATCTTCTGATATATTCTCCAATTTCTTTCTTGGAAGACTTGAAGTTCTTGTCTTAAGGTCTTTTACTTGTTTGGTTAGAGTTACCCCAAGATATTTTGTACTATATGTGGCTATTGTAGAGTTTGTTTTTTTCCATGATTTCTGTCTTAGCATGCTTATCGTTTGTATATAAGAGGGCTAGTTTGTGATTTTTTTTTTAGTTAATCTTATTACCCAGCCACATTGCTGAAGTTGTTTATCAGCTGTAAGAGCACTCTGTAGGAGAATTTTGGGGTTCACCTATGTATACTATTATATCATCTGCAAAGAGTAATACTTTGACTACTTCCTTTCCAACTTGTATTGCCTTGATCTTCTTCTGCTGTCTTATTACTCTAGCTAAACTTTGAGTACTCTACTAAATACATGTGGAAAGAGTAGACAGCCGAGTCTTGTTCCTAATTTTAGTGAAATTGCTTTAAGTTTCTCTCAATTAACTTGATGTTGGCTGTTGGATTTCTGTATATTGCTTTTATCTTTAGGTATATCCCTTGTATCCATGATCTCTCCAAGACTTTTATCATGAAGAGGGTTGAATTTGGTCAAGGATCTTTAAAGCATCTATTAACGTGATCATGTGGTTTATTTCTTTCAGTTCATTTATATGATAGATTACATTGATAATTTTTCGTATGTTGAAATGTCGTTGCATCTCTGGGATGAAGCCTAGTAGATAATGATGAATAATCTTTTTGATGTATTCTTGGATTCAGTTTGCCAGTATTTTGAGTATTTTTTTGCATCAATGTTCATGAGAAAAATTCATCTGTAATTCTCTTTCTTTATTGAGTTTTTGTATGGTTTGCATATCAAGGTGACTGTGGCCTCATTAAAAAATGACAATATTCCTTCTGTTCTGTTGTGTGGAATAATTTGAGGAATACTGGTGTTGGTTCTTCCTTAAAGTCTGATAGAATTCTGCATGGAAACTAAATGGCCCTGGGCTTTTTGAAGGTTAGGAAATTTTAATGACTGATTCTATTTTCTTAGTTGTTAAAGGTATTTTTAAACTTTTTATCTTTAAATTTTATTTTTATTTTTAATTTTGGTATTTGGTACCTATCAAGAAATTTTCCTATTTCTTTTTGATATTCTAATTTTGTGAAGCATAGGCTTTTGAAGTATGACCTAGTGATTCTCTAGACTTCCTCACTGTCTGTTGTTATATTCCTACCCCCTTTTTTGGTTCTGATTTTGTTTATGTTGATATTCTCTCAGACTTTTAGTTAGTTGGGATGAGGGTTTGTCTATCTAGTTGGTTTTCTCAAAGAAAAAACTCTTTGTTTCATTGATTCTTTGTATTTTTCTTTTTTTGTTGTTTCATTGATTTCAGTCCTCAATTTGAATACTTCCTGCCATCTACTCCTCTTTGGTTTTTGTTTCTTTTTATTTTAGAGCTTTCAGGTGTGGAGTGAAGTTACTAGTATGAGATTTCTCCAAATTCTTTATTCACAGATTTATGTATATGAACTTTCATTTTAGCACTGTTTTCATTGTGTCCCATAAGTTAGGGTATGTTGTACAATTACTTTCATTGAATTCTAGGAAGCCTTTAATTTCTTTATTTCTTCCTTGACACATTAGTAATTTGGTTGAGAGTTGTTCAGTTTCGTGAGTTTGTAGATATTCTGTACTATGTTTTGTTGGACTCCAACTTTAATTATCTGATAGGGTACAGGGTTTTTCCAATATTTTTGTATCTGTTGAGATTTTCCTTCTGCCCGAATGTGTGGTCAGTTTTAGAGAAGGTTCCATGTGTATTGAGAAGAAGGTATATTTTGTGTTTGGGTGAAATGTTCTGTAGATGTCTGTTAGGTCTCTTTGAGTCATAACATTTGTTATTACTTTTCCTCTGTTAAGTTACTGTCTTAGAGACCTATCCATTGGTGAGAGTAAGATGTTGAAGTCTTCCACTAATAATGTGTTGGGTTTGATGTGCAATTTAAGCTTTAGCAATGTTCCTTTTACAAATGTCAATGCCCTTGTATTTAGGGCATAGATGTTTAGATTTTATACTTCATCTTGATGGATTTTACCCTTGATGAATATGAAATGTTCTTTTCCATCTATTTTGATTAATTTTAGTTTGAAGTGTATTTTGTTAGATATTAAGATACCTACACAAGCATGCTTTTTAGATCCATTTGATTGGAAAGTCTTTTCCCAACACTTTACTCTGCAGTAATGCCTGCCTTTGAAGTTGAGGTATATTTCTTGTATATACTAAAAGAATGAGCCCTGTTCAGTATCCATTATGTTAGCCTTTGTCTTTGTATTAGTAAATTGAATCCATTGGTATTAAGAGATATTACTGACCAGCAATTCTTACTTCCTCTTTGCTTTTGTTGGTGGTGGTGGTAGTGGTGGTAGTGGTGTACATGTATGTGTTCTTCCATTTTTTGGGTTTTGCTGGTGTGAGATAATCTATTACCTGCCTTTTCATTGGTGCAGCTAACTTCCTTGGGCTGAAGTTTTCCTTCTAATGCCTTCTATATCTTATTCAGGTCTGGTTTTGTGAATACGGATTTAATGTGGGATTCCTCGCTGTATCCTATGAATATATTTTATTACCATTGGTTATAAAGAAGCTGCTTTCTGCCAATGGCTTAACACAATATAGTCATACTGGAAGAGATATATAGAGTACACAGAGGCAAAGAGAGACCATGTAGCCACTGCAAGAGACAGACACACTGGAACCTTTGTGGTAAACCATGAGCTTTGTGGTAAAATATAAAATAATAGAAATGGGTTAATTTGAGATGTAAGAGCTAGCTAGATATTTGCCTAAGTGGTTGACCAAGTAGTGTTTTAATTAATATAGTGTCATTATTTTGGGTCTGGGTAGCCAGGAAACAAATGAGCAGCCTCAGCCAACATGTATTGATTAAATTTATAAAATATCTTGTTTTCCCCATCTATGGTGATTGAAAGTTTTGCTGGGTTTAGTAGTATGGTTTGGTATCTGTGGTCTCTTAGTGTCTGCAAGATGTCTGTGCAGGCTCTTTTGACTTCCAGCATATCCACTGGGAAGCCAGGTGCAATTCTGATAAGTCTGCCTTTATATTTAGTTGGCCTTTTTCCTTTGCAGCTTTTATTAATCTTTGTTTATTCTGTATGCTTTGATTATTAAGTGGTGAGGTGACTTTTTTTTGTTGTTCCAGTCTATTTGGTGTTCCGTAAACTTCTTATATATTTATAGGCACATCCTTCTTTAGGTTGGAAAACTTTTTTCTGTGATTTTATTGAATATATTTTCCATGCCTTTGAGCTGGGATTCTTTTTTCTTCTATTCCTGTTATTCTTAGCTGTGGACTTTTCATAGTGTCCCATATTTCCTGGATGTTTCGTGTTGGGAATCTTTTAGATTTAACATTTTCTTTGGCTGATATCTATTCCCTCTATCATGTTTCACAAAATAGAAACAGAAGAGTCATTGCCTAACTCCTTTTATCAGTCAGTCACCCTGATACCCAAACCACACGAAGACTTAACCAAGAAAGAGAATTACAAATCAATCTCACTCATGAACATTAATGCAAAAATTCTCAATAAAATACTAGCAAACAGAATCCAAGAACACATCCAAAAAATTATACAATATGATCAAGTAGGCTTCATCCCAGAGAGGCAGGGCTGGTTCAGCATATGAAAATCTATCAACATAATCCATCATATAAATAAACTGAAGGAAAAAAACCATATGATTATTTCATTAGATGCTGAAAAAAACATTTGACAAAATTCAACACACCTTTATGATAAAGGTCTTGGAGAGATCAGGGATACAAAGTTCATTCCTAAATATGATAAAGGCAATATACAGCAAGCCGACAGCTAACATTAAATTAAATGGAGAGAAACTCAAAGCCACCCCACTAAACTCTGGAACAAGACAAGGCTGTCCACTCTCTCCATACCTCTTCAATATAGTGCTTGAAGGTCTAGCAATTGTAATAAGACAGCATAAAGAGATCAAGGGGATTCGAATTGGAAAGGAAGAAGTCAAACTTTCATTATTTGCAGATGATATGATAGTGTACATAAGTGACCCCAAAAACTCTACCAAAAAACTCTTACAGCTGATCAACACCTTTAGTACTGTGGCAGGATACAGGATCAACTCCAAAAAAAAAATCAGTTGCCCTCCTATACACAAAGAATAAAGATACAGAGAGGGAAATTAGAGAAACATCACCTTTCACGATAGCCACAAATAGCATAAAGTATCTTGGGGTAACTCTAACCAAGGAAGTGAAAGATCTATTTGACAAGAACTTTAAGGTTTTGAAGAAAGAAATTGAAGAGAATACCAGAAAATGGAAAAATCTCCCATGCTCTTGGATTGGGAGAATCAACATAGTAAAAATGGCAATTTTACCAAAAGCAGTCTATAGATTCAATGCAATCCCCATCAAAAACCCAGCGAAATTCTTCACAGACCTTGAGAGAACAATAATCAAGTTTATATGGACAAAAAAAAACCCAGGATAGTCCAAACAATCCTATACAATAAAAGTACTTCCAGAGGCATTACCATCCCTGACTTCAAACTCTATTACAGAGCTACAGTAATGAAAACTGCTTGGTATTGGCACAAAAACAGAGATGTTGACCAATGGAATCGAATCGAACACCCAGATCTTAATCCACAAACCTATGAACACCTGATTTTCGACAAAGGAGCTACAACTATACAGTGGAAGAAAGAAAGCATCTTTAACAAATGGTGCTGGCATAACTGGATGTCAACCTGTGGAAGAATGAAAATAGATCCATATCTATCACCATGCACAAAACTCAAGTCCAAAAGGATTAAAGACCTCAACATTAATCTGATCACATTGAACCTGATAGAAGAGAAAGTGAGAAGTAGTCTACAAGACATGGACACAGGAGAGCACTTCCTAGGTAGAACCCTAGTAGCACAGACATTAAGAGCAACAATGAATAAGTGGGACCTCCTGAAACTGAGAAGGTTCTGTAAAGCAAAGGACACTGTCAGTAAGACAAAAAGACATCCTACTGGATGGGAGAAGATCTACACCAACCCCTCATCAGACAAAGGTCTGATCTCCAAAATATATAAAGAACTCAAGAAACTAGACACTAAAACTCTAATTAACCCAGTTAAAAAATGGGGTACTGAACTGAACAGAGAATTCTCAACAGAAGAACTTCGAATGGCTGAAAGACACTTCATGCTCAACCTCCTTAGCTATCACGGAAATGCAAATCAAAACAACTTTGAGATATCATCTTCCATCTGTCAGAATAGCTAAACTCAAAAACACCAATGATAGCCTATGCTGGAGAGGATGTGGAGTGAGGGGAACACTCATCCATTGTTGGTGGGAATGCAAACTCGTGCAGCCACTGTGGAAATCAGTGTGGCGGTTTCTCAGGAAACTGGGAGTCAGCCTCCCTCAGGACCCAGCAATTCCACTCTTGGAAATATACCCAAGAGATGCCCTATCATACTACAAAAGCATTTGTTCAACTATGTTCATAGCAGCACTATTTGTAATAGCCAGAACCTGGAAACAACCTAGGTGCCTCTCAATAAAGAATGGTTAAAGAAGGTGTGGAACATATACACATTAGAGTTTTACTCAGCAGTAAAAAACAATGACATCTTGTTTGACAGCATGCAAATGGATGGAAATAGAAAACGCTTTGCTGAGTGAGGTAACCCAGACCCAAAAAGAGGAATATGGTATGTAGTCACTCATAAGTGGATTCTAGCCATAATTTAAGGACTTTGAGCCTATAATTCGTGATTCTAGAGAAGTTAAATAAGAAGGTGAACCTAAAGAAAATCATACAGTTATCTTCCAGGATATTGGAAGTAGACAAGATTTTCAGTCAAAACGTGGGTGGATGTAAGGGGAGATGGGTATAGAGAGGGGAGAAGGGGAGGATTGGGGAAAGCTTGGGGGAATGGGATGGGTGGGATGGAGGAAGCGTGGATATGGGAGCAGGGAAGTAAATATCGTAATTTAGGGAGCCTTTTTAGGGTTTGCAAGAGGCTTGATTCTAGAGGGGTTCCCAGGTCCAAGGAGAGGTACCCAGATTGTTCCTTGAGCAGCAGAGGAGAGGGTGCCTGTACTGGTCTTGTCACATAGCCACACTGATGAATATCTTGCATATCACCATAGAACCTTCATCTGGCGATGAATGGAGATAGAGACAGAGACCCACATTGGAGCACTGGACTTAGCTCCCAAGGTCTAAATGAGGAGCAGAAGGAGGGAGAACATGAAGGAAGTCAGGATCACAAGGGGTGCGTCCACCCACTGAGACAGTGGGACTGATCTAATGGGAGCTCACTAAGGCCAGCTGGACTGGGAGTGTTAGAGCATGTGATCAAAATGGACACTCTGAACGTGGCTGGCAATGAAGGCTGACAGAGAAGCCAAGGACAATGGCACTGGGTTTTGATTCTACTGCATGGACTGACTTTGTGGGAGCCTGGTTTGTTTGGATGCTCACCTTTATAGACCTGGATGAAGGGGGGAGGACCTTGGATTTCCCACAAGGCAGGGAACCCTGACTGCTCTTAGGACTAGAGAGGGAGGGGGGAGGGTGGGGGGAGGGGGGAGGGGGAGGGAAGGGAGGCAGATAGGAGGTGGAAATTTTTAATAAATTTAAAAAAATAATTTTAACACCTGAAATTCTCTATTCCATATCTTGTACTCCATTGGTGATGTATGTGTCTGTAGTTCCTGTTCACTCACCAGGTTTTACATTTCCAAGATTCCCTTCATTTGTGTTTTCTTTATTGTTTCTATTTCCATTACCAGGTCTTGAACAGTTTCCTTCACCTATTTAGTTTCCTTCACCTATTTACTTCTGTTCATTTATTTGTTTGTTTTTGTGGGATTCTTTAAAGAATTTATTGGTTTCTTCCATTTTTTGTCTTTCCTCAATTTCTTTAAGGGGATTTTTCATTTCCTATTTAAGGGCCTGTATTATCTCCATGAAGTTATTTTTAAGGTTGTTTTCTTGTAGTTTAGTTGCATTGGAGTGTTCAGGTATTGCTGCCGTAGGATCACTGGGTTTGAGGGATGCCATATTGCCCTTTCTATTATTGAATATGCTCTTATACTGGCATTTAGGAATCTGAATTTGGGATCATTATAAGTCTAGGTGTTGATTCTTGCATTTGCCCTTGTTCGAAGGGTGTTTTGTTCCTTTGTTTTATGTTTCCTCTCTTATCTTCTGACCTAGGTGGCCCAGGGTTCTGGTAACTAGCAAGTGTTCAGGTCCAGTAGGGTGTATCTGCTTAGGTTTGTGGAGCCTTTGTTATCTAAATCTGACCTGACCTTCTGTGAAGCCGAAGTCTGTACCTATGGAGTCTTCTGTTCTTACTGATGTGAGCTGTACTTGGGCCTATGGAGTCTGGCCCCAGGAAGGATGATGAGATGGGGGAGTGTATCACGGTGATTTTTGAATGAATAGAATCCATTGAACGGCAATGGTCTAGCTGGCAGAAGGATCACTCGCTTGCTAAGGGGTTTATTTTTTGATACTTATAGTCAACTTGTTCCAATGAATAAAAATTACTACAAAAAAGAGATGTGCTCTGAATAGAAGTTATGAGTTAATATTGCTGTAAGATAATGGAAACAATTAAAGCTACTACAGCTGAGGCTTATTTCAGAGATCCAGCCAGATATGAACAGACAGCTATTCTGTCATGTCTGTCTCTACGTGTGTAAGTTAGTTTACTAAGAACCAAACTATCTTCATCAGCCACTGGTGTGAAAGGACTTGACACTTCAGAATCTCCTTGTCTAGGTTCCACTGGAGAACTCACCTCTGTCCTACTAGTAGCACAGGGTTAATGGAGGATGAAACCAAGAGTTAATTAGAAAGAGGCCCATCTCCTTCAGCATCCAGCTATAACCTTTCCCCTGGCTGTTCGTCTGTAGAAGGGCCCATCATCACTCTTTGAGCTCTGTCTGCAGCTGCTGCTTACTTCCATTCCATATAATCTTGCGTCATCTTCTCATCGTTACTTCTCTTATTTGTAGATTGTGTCTCATCTCCTTTCCTGGAAACCGAGACAAAATCTTCACTATTAAGAGTAGATACTGAGTCTGAGGAGACACATATTTTTCCTACAGAAGCCTTGTCATCCCTAACTCAAGAATGAGGCTCTACTCATGAATGGTTAAATATCTTTTAAATGCCATTTTGACAGTAGTTCTCCCCATGTTTCAAGAATTTTTTTCTGCACATTCTGTGGATACATCACCAAATCCACTCAGGAGAGGTTAATCTTTATCTTCATCTTCGTTATCTTCTGGAGGAAAGGGGATCATGGATCTCTGAGATCCAGACTGTGGCAGGCGAGCTGAAGGACTGGCTGTAGTTTCCCTTCTCTCTCTCTCTTTCTCTCTCTCTCTCTCTGTCTCTCTCTCTCTCTCTCTCTCTCCCTCTTTCACTTTTCAAACACATAACTTCATACAAAGTGTCAGCATTATTCTTCCTCTCCACTTGCTTTATCTGCTTCAGTTGCAGAAAGAGGTTTTCAGTAGTGCTGCGTTTGCTGAAGGGCCAGAACAACCTTTCCTTAGGTGAGCAAACTCAAACTTTCATCTCCAAGAGAAAACAAACAGGCCTCTGTACTTCTGTTATCAACAAATCCACAGCTGCTGTCATGAACAACACCTTATCTTTAGGAGTTTCTTCATTCACAACTTGAAAATGCGGGGATTTGGATTCCAGCTTCCATTAAGAACAAAATGACTTTCCATCTGAACTTTTGCCCATAGACTCCAAGTCTAGCAAATGCATATCACTATTTTGGACATCTTTTATGGGCGAAGGAAAAGACCAAAGTACCTTTTAATGGCAAGTTTTTTTGTTAGCTGTTTGCTGCACAGAGATGACAATCTTCTTTTCAATTCTGTCAAAGTTTAAAACATTGCCTGTCCTTGTCATTGGGACCAGCACTAAAATAACCTTTACTATCATCTTATTTTTTTTTTCTAAAGACACAGAGAAGGTCAAGATGTCACTGTCTGGACTCTGAGGTGTGGTAGTGGCTGAGAGTGAGGTCTGCTTGGCAGTATGGCAGAAGACAGTGGCAAAACTGTAAAGGATCCAGTTTATAGCTTCTTTTATTTCACAGCAAGACATGTATCCTGAAAAGCTCTGCATGTGACTTTCAGTGAATGCAAAACAGTGGCTTTCAGGAGTTCTATCATGTCCTCTGACACAGAAGAGGATCATGTAGATATGGTAGTTTTCTACTTTAGTGTTGGTCTGAGGATCTAGAAGTCTCACAGTTCCTTCAGATATATTCAGCACTGAGAGGGTCACATCCAGAGAAATCTGACACTGACTTCTCAAATAGACATCATCCTCAAGGATTCTGCTTCACTCCGGGAAGTTTTTACTGAGGCACAGCCTAAGTATGTCACTGCAGGAATTCCTACAGCCAGTAGCCTTTAAGTTACCCATCCACTTGATCATGGTCTCTTCTACTATATATGCCAATGTAAAGCGCGTCCAGCCTCTCTTCCGGCTATGGGATTTGGTTGCTGTTCCCAATTTGAGCAGAAGACTGTAATCTGTGAGTCTACCCCTAAGTAAATAACCTTCTATTATACTCAGTTCTGAGCTAGTGTGGGATTTCTTTTAAGCATCCGTAAATTAGTTTATAGTTCTCTTAATTTCCCCAGATTTTTAGTTTCCAAATGAATGTGAAAGCCTTCATGTCAGTTCTCTGATGTCACAACTAACTACAAACTTCCATGCGTCTCGTGGTTCAAATAAGCTGTAAGTTTATTTTCTCACACATTGGGAATCCAGCTAGCTGAAATCCCATAGATTGTGCCACTAAGCTGGTTTGAAGATAGAAATCTGTTTTTATTTTTTTCCTTGAGGCCTACTTCCAACATCAGCTTTTTATCTCTGTGCCTTCTCCATTGTGTATCTCTAAAAATAAATAATTAGGTATGTGTCCATCCATCTATATGTCTTTGTAGGCATCTTTTCACGTGTAAGGGTACAGATTCTCTGGTAACTTTCCGTGTGAATATATGAGTTCAACCTATGGTTGTTTGTCCTTGTGTGAGACAGGGTCTTTCCATCTTGTATGAGATCATCTCTGCTGATGCCTGAACCATGGTTGCTCTGTGGCGTCTCCTGTCTCCACTCCCATCCCGCCATAGGGGTGTTCTGGGACTGAAACCTTGCACTACTGATTCTGGTTTGTCCTCAGGTTTTCCACAAAAGCTTTTACCTGCTGAGTCAGCTACTCAACCCCTCCACCAGTCTTTTGCAGGAACAATTTTTAATGGGTTTTGGGTTAAACAGCAGATATCATCTTTTCAATATTATGAATTTATCAAATTCTCAGGTACTTTTTTCCCCAAGGAAGTACCATTTTCAGGTCCCATTAGAATAAGGGCATGTCTTTTGTGTAGAGCTACCAATTCACTCATTCTGAAACTAGCTGCTGGAGTTCCCAGAAGGACATATTATAGTTTTGGTTTGATTCTTTTTTGGCCTACCACCAAGTGGTCTAAGATCTCAGGAAATTCTTTATTCATATTCAGTATCAAAATCATAAATGCTTTCAGAAGGAAAATATTTGAAACATGCTCAAGACACTTGCAAGGCATCTCCCCGCCTTACCTTGTAGATTCTCTGGTTCATGTAAAACAAAATTCTCAACAGGATAATGAACTTGTACTGTGATCTAAATCTTCATCCCGAAAGTCTTGCTAAATTTAAAATAGCTGTTGGTCAAAATAAAAATTCTTACAAATACAAGCAATTTACTTTCTAGACCAAATTCCCTTTGTTTCAGCAGACTGGTGATTATTCACAAAAAACTTTCAATAAGAATAAAACAGTTTACATTGCTGTTCTGTAAACTGTTATTATAATACTTCGAAAACAACTTATCTGTGTAACAATAATAAAAGAATCCAGGAGCTAGGGATGAGTGCTACAAGGATGCAGAAAGGATATATTTAAGGGTAAGCTGAAGAATGTGTCGGCCAAGCTTCACCTGTAGCTTCCTAAAGCACAGAAAACCCATTAGCCCCATACTCTTCATGAGTTCCTCACATTTTCTTCACTGTGACAAAATTCCAGAGAAAACAAGTGAAGGAAAGAAGGCTTCATTTTGACTTATGGCTTCAAGGGTTTCACTCCAGGCTCACAGGGCTCCCTTGGCTTTTAGATCTTTGGCATAGTCAAAATGTGGCAGAAGAGTATGAAAGAAGAACGCCGGTCACCTACTAACAGCCAAGAAAGAGCCAAAGAGAAGATTGACCCATCAAAATATGCTCCAGTAATCCTAATCTGTTTGGATGCACACCTTCCTAGACCTGGATGGAGGGGGGAAGGCCTTGGACTTCCCACAGGACAGGGCACCCTGACTTCTCCTACGACTGGAGAGGGAGGGAGAGGAGGAGGGGGGGATGGGAGGAGGTAAAAATTTATTTTTAATAAATAAATAAAAAAGTATGCTCCAGTAATGTCCTTCCTCTAAGGAGGAATACTTTCTAAGGGGCCATTAAGTATGGAAATATCAATGAATGCACCCACTGTAGAATTTAGTACTGTCTTGTCCCAATCTCAGAAGTGCCACCAGCTGTGGACCAAGCATACAGCACATGATACTTTGCAGAGACTCTTCATATTCAAACCATGGCACTGCATTTGAAATGTTTGTTTTTAATGCCTCTAACTATGCCTTCTAGACTGAAATGCATAGTTCATAAGCCAGGGAATAACCAAACCTAGAAAGAAATAGGTTTCTTTTTCTTTGGTAGAGAAGATAGGTTTGTTTTTCTTGTTTCCTTAGAGATCTGCCTCTGAGACACAAACTCTTTCCTCATTATTAGCTTCAGCAGCAGATTTAGCTTTGTCATCTTAACAGGTTATGGTGCTGCTACTGGAAGAGAGTTAATTGGTGAATGAGCGATTGGCAATCACAGATTAGCATATTCATAAGTGCGGAGACTTTACTCTCATTTAGAAAGATGGTGAAATGCTTTGCCTGCATAAAAGCCACTTTTTTTTTTTTTTGAGCCATTGGGTAGGAGACTTCTCCCAAGGATAAACTGTGAATATGCAAAGTGTCTGTGAAAAACTAACCTCAAAAAGCCAAATAACTTTGCTGTTTATGTTGTCATTGGCACAGTGATTTGCTGATTAAAGGGAGCTGATTGTTTAAGCAGCCGGATTGGCAACTCAGTATGGGGTTGGTCTGTAAACCTGTGAACACAGAAATTTTCTGTGATGGGTAGGTAAGGATTTCATCTTTTCCTAATCATTAAAGATGTGTTTTCATTAGCATATGGAGTGAAATACAAAGGCTGGGTCTTAAAGAAATGAAACAATTTGTCACTGCATGTGACAAGTCTTCCTCCCTGTGATAATGAGCACTTGTTTGGGAGAGGAAACCACAAAGAACTGGAAATTGAAATATGAAGAGGGAAGCTGACTCTCCCCACACTGAAAACAGAGCTTTTGCTTTCAAGTGTAAATCCCCCATTTATTATGTCCCCTGGTGAAAGAAAGGTAGTGTGCATTATGTATTGACCTTGAAAACTCACAAAGGAATGTACTCTGCAAAGGGTAAAAATGAAGTAGGCTTAACAAGAGATTTTCTTTTGTTTAAATTATCTAAAGTAAAAAGAATTATCAAGCCTTTGTAAAAATGAACTTTGGCTCCTTTACTAATTATCAGCAGGACAATTTCATCACTATTTGCTTCACAATGCAAAGTTTCCAAATCCATATTATACTTAAAATAAGGTTTATTAAATTGTATAATTATAGTGCCAAATTGCATCTGATGTTTATGGAAACAGAACTGTTTACTAGTTCATAAATGAGCAGTATAAAATGGAACTATCTGTACTCTGAGGAAATCTGGTGAAATTACAAACAACATAATTGCTTCTCTTACCTTTGCCAGCATCTTTCAAAGCAGAACTACATAAGTTCCTGAGGTGTTCATCGCCGCTTATAAAACATCAGTAGAATTTGCAGAAGGAACCAGGAGGATTTGGATGAGGAGTAACTATGAGATTGGGACATTGTACAATTGTGGATAAATGAGAAACAAAGAACATGAAAAGTAGATTGGGCAGTTTAAGTATAAGACAGTAACCATTTCTACGGCGATAGTCCAATGATAGGCCGTGTGAGAGGTTCTGGGAAGCTTGTAATAGTTGCCAAATGAACATCGGACATTAGGGTTGCTCAGCAAGGGCAGAGTCCACATTGTGTAATTATTACTTTAAAAGGTTTCCAGCCCAAACATGAGTTGATAGCTTCCTTGTTGCTTGTAAGTAGGAGTAGTGGTGAGAAGGAACATAGAGTGATACGTAAGGAGCGGGAACCAACCTGTTCTGCTCATCACAGTACCTCATGAAATGACCATCAAAGAATCAGAGCAGACCCTCCAATTCTGCATTCCCAACATCCAGCAGATGCCAATTTGGGCCAATCCCAGGTGCAATCTTGAGAGTGTGGAATTCTGGGAAGCATAGTTTTATTATAAGTAGGATGACACACTGTAAACCACCAGTTTCAAACTCACACAGCATTGCCAGATTTTCAATTTTTAGAGTCTGTTCTTAATATCACCGATATGGGTGTATTATTTTATTACATAGGCTTTGCTAGAGCTTCTAATTTTTCGTAAGCATTCTTTTTCATTTTGTTTTCCTGAAACATTATGAAATGTATAAAGGGTCCTATTTTCTGTATATTTTCTAACATGTTTCCAGATTTATGCATGAAAGCTACTATTTTGTTTTATGCTAATATGTTTCCAAATATTTTGCCAAGTTTTTGGTTGGAATAAATTCTATAATTAATTATCCTATGTTTTATAGGTAAACAGTTGCTATCTGTAGAAATAGTCTTTTTTTCTCCCACTGTTTTTAAAATCTAGAATAGGATTTACAATGGGTGGATTGTCTTTCAATCAATATGATGAATTGCATAAATGGATGTCCTAATAGCAGATGATCTTTGTACCACCGCATTCCTAAAGAAAAATATTAAGTGGTCTTGCTGCATGAAATTCTCATTCTGATAGTTCCGTATTTATACTGGTTTTGATCAGTGAGAATATTTAGCCACCTTGGGGGGGGGTTATGTTCTTATCAGTTTGTCAATGTAGGTATCAATGCCAAGTTTATTTACATATAAATATTGCACAGACTTATGGATTTCCTGTATTTGGAAACAGTTATCTAATGTTTGAAATAACAATTGCTTGAATTTAGCAATATAAACATCTGGGCCTGATGTATGTGTTTGTGATACTGCTGATAAATGAATTTTTCTCTTCCAGAAAATTAATCTCACTATAATGGTTTATCTATTAATATCTTATCTGTTATATGTACTGATTAATTGTTGTACTAGTTATTTTTCCATTACTGTGATAAAACACCATAGCCAAGACAACTTATAACGGAAGCATTTATTTGGTTTTACAGTTGCAGAGTTCACAATGGTTAGGAAGGTGCAGCAGCCAGCAACAGACATGGCGGGGGGAGAAGCAAGCTAAGACCTGACACCGTCAGTCACAAGTATGATGAGAACAGGAAATGGAGCAAGATTACATGCTGTCAAAGGTTAATCCAACAACATATTCCCTCCAGCAAAGTTACATGTCCTTATCCACCAACCAGAAATCTTTCTGGGGGACATTTTTCATTAAACCACATGATTTTTATATAATATTTGTTAATAAACAAATCATTAGTTTAAGAGCAATGTTTATATTTTCTATGGTTGTTGTAGAGTGAATTCTGGAAAATTATATTTCTAGTCAGTCTTCCATTTTCCTCTTATTTGTGCTGCAGTAGAATAAAAAAGGAGTATTAAGTTCTAAAAATGTCCTGCTTTACTTGGGATACTTCATTCCACAGATTTGTTCAAATATCTGTCCTTTGGGCCAGTGAGATGAAAGGCAAAGACTACCAAGCACAATGACCTGTATTAAGTCCACAGAACCCACATGGGTAGAAGGAGAGAAGTGATTTCACATAGATCTCCTCTGATTTACGCACAGACATACAAACATCTTGGCATAAGTATGACTACACACACACACACACACACACACACACACACATGAATAAATATGCTAATAAATATAAAACTTTATTCCTTAAAGTGAATTTAGGTCCACTCTAAACTCCAGCAGAATATCTTACACAATTTCTCATGTGTTGAAATCCCTCCACTCACCTTTTGGACTGTGGAAATTGAGGGGACTTCAAGAGGCCACTGACCAATCACTGCAGAATAAAGAGTTTATTAGAAGAGTTCTTAATGCCACAGACAGACAGACAGACAGACAGGCAACATCATGGGAATTCCAAGGAGAATTCAGGCCTCAGTTCCAAAGGCAGACATCATGGCATAGCCTCTAAAGAGAGAAATCGGAGCTCTTGTGGCAGAGGAAGCCCCTTCTGAGTGTTCTGTGAGGGTGGAGAAGGAGTCCTGCAGCATGAATCTGAAGTCAGCTTCTGATTCACAGGAAAGAAAGAGAAATGAGAATGGGCAAGAAGTAAACTTTGTGGCTTTGACATAAACAGGCTTCCTAGGTACGGTGGTTCAGCTTCAGGATTGCCTGCTAACTAGGGCTTTACCCACACTGTCTAGGTCGGGGGCATGCCAGCATCTCTTAAAACAGAAGGGCTGCTGTTTGAATAGCAACTGGATCCTAACTTATTTTTCTTTACAATGAGTTTGTTAAAACAGAAGTGCCTGGTCTGGGCTGAGGCCTCAAGATTGCCTCAAATTTCAACATTGTGAAATTGGGAGCTTGCAAATGTCCTTTTTTTTTTTTTTCTGAGTGAGCTATGTTAAAAAAAATCATGCATAATAAATCACATTAGAATACCTTAGTAAGAACATTACTTGTTCTGACTGGCCATGAAAAATTTAAAATAAAGACTTTTAAACATAACATATTTCACTTAAATTAAATTATCAGTAACTTTGGAATGCATTTCCCCTTAATTTGGATGTAGTATTCATTATCCATGTTCATATTGATAATTTATCCCAGCATTTCTCAGTTACATGTTCATATTGATAATTTATTTCTACACTTCTCAGTTATAGATTCACATTAATTGCTTCGATTAGTTAATATTAAGATGTTAAGGTTTTACATTTGAAAACACATCCTAGCCTAATGTGACTTTAACAATATAAACATTGACATTTATTCAACACCTTCTAGAAGGCCAACAACCCTATTTTTTATTTATGTAACTTTATTTATGTAACTTTTACGTTAAATCTCCTTCATTTAGATAGCTTTCTGGTTACATTTTATCTTCTATTAAATATTATATGAATATTTTATCTCCATGGAAGATAATAAATTTTGTTGATATGATTTAAAATAGTAAAATTCTGTGCTTAAAAATGATTTTTTCTATCAGTTTCACTAGTATGAATGTTTAACTAACTCACTCATAGCTAGATCAATTCAAAATCAAGTATATCTTTATTCATAGCCAATAAAAGCAACACATAGACAAAAGGACCTCCAACACCACTAATGTACCTACTTTTCCTTTTCAGTTGATTCTAGTTTTGATATGCCCTTACATAAACCTTATAAAAGTTTTGTCTGACTGTTTTGTTGGTATTTCAGTTCCTATCTTCTGGGCCAATACTTGGATATTAACTAATCAGAAATCCACAATCCTTCTCCAAAACAGCTACATGATACAGAGAACTATTAGTAATGCATTGTGGTGTCTGCGCTTCCAGCACCAATCAACCTGGAATAATGACCATTTTCAGTCTTTTTCATAGCTTATGACATTTCATTGTGACCTTAGATTGTATTTCCTTAATTGGTAATGGTCTACTGATTAGACACAAATTTTCTAGTTGGTGGGCCATTTGCTTATTTTTATTGTTGATTGACCTTTGCATATTTTCCTTTATCAGACATTTGTGCCAAACCTTTTTCATTTATATCAGATTGTTTTCCTTTACTTATTGATTGATAACATTTATCTCTTACCTTGTCCATTCAAGCAAATATGTTCTGCGAACTTCTGGATTTTAATATTTTAACTATTCTATTAATGAAAACCAATTTTATCATTATTCATAATTTCTAGATGGTTTTATTTTATATTTGTGTGATTACTGTTCTTACCTTGTGTACATGTTTATGTACATCATGATGCACATGTGGAAGCCAATAGACATCTTTCGGGAGTTGGTTCTCTCCTTCCATCACAGCGTCCAACTCGGTTTATCAGGCTTACACAGTAAATGCTCTTATGTATTGAACTATCTCACTGACAAACACTTAGTGATTTTTCTGTCAGTGGATGGAATAATTCAATTCTAATTCAATTTTACAAAGACCAGAAATTGCAGACTATATAATTTAATTCTCTTAAAATGATGAGAAATTATGTTATGACCTTACCTTTTCCCAAGCCATTGAGCTTCTTTGAATGACTGTTTGCATTGTACATTTCTACAGACTTTTTGTATAGCTCTTTTTCCTAATGCAGTCTCAAAATCTCTTCTGTCTATAGTTGAAATATTTAACTGTAAATCTTCTGAGTCTCCACTTCTCAAATACTGAGATTATAAATTAGCATTGATAGCCCCAATCGAAAGATCAAGCCCAAACTTATACTTTCCATACAGATGCTGATATTCTTGGATTGTTTCAGTATTTATACTTTTGCTTCATTTGAATTTTATATTATCTTATATGTATTTGCGGGTATCTCTGTGAGTGTTAGGTGCCCATGAGGGAAGCCAGAAGAGTCTGTGAATGCCTTAGAGCTGGAGTTATAAGTAATTGTAAGCCATCTTACAGGGTGCTGGGGTTCCTCCACAAGAGCACCAGGGGCTGTTCACTGCGGAGACATCTCCCCAGTCCCAATGTGCTTATTTTCCATCTTCCTCTGGTTTTGCAGTCCTATTTCATTTACTCCCCCATACTTTGAGTAAATAAAATATTTCTTTAGAATTTTATTTGATTTTTATTTACATCTGAAAGCCTTTCCAGAGCTGTACCATGTAGTGCAGTAACCTCAAGCCCACATATACCTGTTTAAATCTGAATAAGCAATTTAAATCCATATAAAATCACTGCTTAGTCTTTTCTAGCTGTCAACAAGGCAAGTGAATTTTAAATTTAGGGGAAATCATAAAGCTGTGATGAAGATGGATTCAAAGGCAATAGAACATAGAAGATGAAAAAAACTGAAAGCAAGATTATCTAATACAGGTTTTTAGCATTATCATTAAGCAGGGTAACGTGACGAGAATCTGAACCATAGACATCAATGAGTAGAGATTTCCAAGACATGTGAGGAACAGGAATAATAGAATTCACTAAAAGGTGAGAGTGGAGAACTTATGAAAGAAAATGAAAAGGTTAAAGACTGTATTTGGCTCGAATTGAGAGTTCTAATATTACTGTTTAACAAGTCTCTGAGATGTCGGTAAATGAGACAAAGGTAAATTGGGAAGTGAGAAAATGAAATTAATTTTGAACATCTGTCTGGTCATGGTTTTTGAATACCCCCAATAGGAAGCACGAAATAGTGATTTCTTTTCATTTTGTACAGATATTAGCACAAATACAAAAACCTCACCAAAATTCTAAAAATCATAGTTTAGAAATATCTGACATCTTCATCATAGTGAAAAAGAGAATATGTGAGGGGGAAAGACAGTTCTTGGGTGGAGGTGGTGGATTGTAGAACACCTATGACATAAAAGCAGAGTGAGTGGATGGGGGTAAGGTGAGAGGAAGGTTAGCAGGGGGTTGGGGTAATATAGGAGGGCAAAAGAAAGACAGGCAAAAAGTGGGGCAGGTGGGGCAGCAAAGATGAATGACCGAAAAATGCTATAAAGAAACTTACTGTTCTCTATGCGAATCTTAAGCTAATAAAATAAAATACCCTTAGCAGAAACAAATTAACTGTCCAAGCATAATGACATGACACCTCACAGACATAGTCTTTTTACTTACAGATATGTGTTTCCACACTGTCTAGTGATGAATCCACTATGTTTTTCACTTGTGATTAGTTTTTCTATCTTGGGCAGCCTTTTGCTTGCCCTAACTCCCTAACGCATTCAGAAAAAAGACACTCATGTTAACCTGTCAAATTCAATTAGCTGTTGCAAGCTGTCCATGCTGACATTTGCTGTAATTAATTGAGAAAAACATCATAACGTCATTCTTTAAAGTGCTTTGAATATAGTGCAAAGTCTAATGGAGTCTGCCTAATTCCAACTACATAGAGATCTGAGATGAGATGTGAGATGGGCCATAGAAGTCATTGATAAACAAGCTATATGCTGTTCAAAATCTCGCTACCAAGTTTTCCCTGAAGAATCCTGGTTGGGAAACATTAATAGTAGTATGTGTAAGCAGGTAATTGGGTGGTTTTTTTTTTTTTTTTTTGCTAACTTGTCTCAATATGTGTTTCTGATTTTGCCTGTCACCTTCTTCTTACCTATTTTTTGTTTTGTTTTGTTTTGTTTTGTTTTTGTTTTTTCAAGACAGGGTTTCTCTGTCACTTTGAAGCCTGTCCTGAAACTAGCTCTTGTAGATCAAACTGTCTTCAAACTCAATGAGATCCGCCTATCTCTGCCTCCAGAGTGTTACGATTAAAGGAGTGTGCGATCACTGCCCAGCTTTATTCTCACGTATTTTTAAAGACTACTATTCAACAATATTGAACATTGTATTCAAGTCATACAATGACTTGAACAGTTTTATGCTATATAATAATGCAATAAAGTAATAAAAATAATACATTCTTTCACAAATGAGAAACAATATTGTTAATTTTTCTTGTTCACAAGTTAAAGGTGTGGAAGCAGATTATAGCATCATTTATTAGAACCTCATGCTTTTCCCACTCAAGTATTCATCTGTGCAAATTTTGCCACTGTTACAGAATTCCTCAGCATTTTTCCCTTGGGACTATAAATAGTCCTGGTTAACAGTCTAAAATTTAAACTAATCACCACTAGATGGTAGCCTTGCCAGGCATCATTGATTCACATAACCAGTTCCGAGGCCTATAGTGATGAGGCATACAGATTAGACTCACAACAATTTCAAGCACAGAGAAGTGAGTAATACCAGCAATTTGTGTGGAAATTAATAAATATTAATAACTTACTGCATACCTGTTATGATAGCATTCTAAAGTTTAGTTTAATAGTCAGCAATATAAAAAGCTTTTCAGTTTTGCATTTTTAATGAACTTTAATTTTTCTGGTGCTTAGTTGATTACACAGCAACATGTTTAATTTTATATATCATAAAATTGCTTTAGACTGATTTATAATTTCATATTTTATCATACATAAACTGTTAACCTAACTCAACTTCATGCTCAAATCTTAATTTTTTACCTCAACATTTTCATATCAATTTATTTTAAGATCTTGTTTTTAATTTTTATTTTTTAATTGTGTGTGTTTGCAAGAGGGTGTTGTGCTTATGAGTAGAGGCGAGGAATTTGGAACTCTGGAGCTGAAGATACAGTGTAGGTGGTTGTAAATCAACTGATGTGAGTGCTGGGAACATAACTGGGGTATTTTTAAAGAGTACTACACACTTTCTTTTTCATTTTTCCTTTATAGAAGACATATTTTTCATACAAAATTTTCTAATTACAGTTTCCCTTTGAAACTCTCGAAATCATCCCTATCGCTTCTTCCAACTGAATACACATCCTTTTTATTTCTTCTTAAACAACAAACAAAAACTTAAACTATAGTAGTGGGACTGAGCCAGCAACCTAGGCCAGAGCTGGCCTGAGGCAATGAACTCCGCAGGAGCAAGACTGGGCTAGAAACCTAGATCAGAGCAGGCCTGAGGCAGCAAACTCCACAGAAGCAGGACTGAGACAGTGGCCTAAGCCAGAGTAGGCCCAAGGCAGTGAACCCCACAAAAGCAGAACTAGCCAGCAACTTAGGCAGGAGTGGGCCTGGGACGGAAAGTCTTACAGGAAGGACGCCATTGTACAGCAAGAGTTTTGTAGCTGTACTGGTGTTTATTTGTCTCTTTGGGTAGTGTGCAAGGCAGCTTCCTGTATGAAAGGTGATAGTGCAAAGCGGTAAAGTCTTTAGATAGGCACCAGTTCAACTTTTCCTTAATTCAAGACTTTTGTAGCTGCTGTTTTTAATAACAGGGCCTAGCTATAAGTTTGTGTAGAACAACCTATAGGCAAAAATATCAGTTGTTTGGGAATCTCCATGGGACCACACTGGCTAACAACTTACTTAGCTGTAACCCAATCCTTATAATGAAAGTTTCATTTGGGGGCAAGAGATGGCTAGTTGGTACTTTGGTTCTTCCATTACTTGACCATCTCATTTAGACTGCTTTTATAAATGTTTATATTATTGAAAGCTTCTACTGTATTAGGTTCCCATACTACACTTTAATTGTCTATTAGTTTTAGGTGTCCATCCCCATATTCCCTAACTCATTATCCTCTTCCCTTTACCTTTACATTTGATTGTTTTATGCAGTAACTATCCCCTGTCTACCCATAGATATCTATTTTATTTACCTTTCCTAGAAAGACATATCTTTCCTCTCCAAGTTTCTTATTCTACACTTAACATCTGTCATTTTATAAATTGTAGCTTGGGTATCATTAATAGCTAATATCCACAATAATGGAATACATACTGCACTTGTCTTCCTAAATTTGGGTTATCTCATTCCAAATAAGTTTTTTCCTAGTTCCATCCATATACCTATGAATTGAGCTGACAATCCCATTGTCTAAATGTATCACTTTTTTCATTATGTATTCTTCTGCTGAGGAATATCTAGATTATTTCCTATTTCTTACTATTATGAATAAAGCAGCAATAAATATGGTTGAGTAAGTGTCTTCTGTGATAAAGATGAAAAATCCTTTGGGAATATGCCCCAGAGTGGTATAGCTAGATCTTGAGGTAAATAGAATCCACTCTCTGTAAGGAACGACCACATAGGTTTTCTCAGTGACTATATAATTTTGCAGTCCCACCAGCAATGGATGAGTATTCACTTATGCATCCTCACCAGCATGAGCTGTCACATGTTTTCTTGATGAATGTAAGGTGATATACCAAAGTAGATTTGAATTATTTACATAATGACTAAGGATGTTAAACATTTTAAGTGTAAAGTGTTTTGACTATATGCATTTTATCTTTGCAGAATTCTGTTTACATCTGTTCTTCATTTTTTAATTTGGTTGTGTTTTTAACACACACACACACACAGAATGAATATTAGTCCTCTTTTGAATGTGTAGTTGATAAAATCCTTCGCCATTCAGTAAGCTGCTTCATTGTCAGAATGACTTTCTTTGCCATGAAGAATGTCTCAGTTTCATGAGGTCCTATTTAATAATTAGTGATTTTAGTGCCTCCACTAATGATGTTTTGCTCAGAAAGTTTTCTCCTGTGTTGATATGTTCAAGGCTATTTTCCTCTTTCTCTTCTATCAGATTTCATGTGTCTGATGCTGAGGTCCATTTGTTGTTGTGTTTTGTGCAGGGTGATAAATATGGATTTATTTAGATTATTATACATATAGACATCGAGTTTGATCACTACCATTTATTGAAGATGTTTCTTTTATTGAGTATTTTTGACTTCTTTATAAAAAATAGAGTATCCATATATATTTAGATTTATGTCTAAGTCAACATGTCTGTTTTTTGCCAATACAATATATAACTATATCTCTGTTACACATTTGAGATTGGAGAGAATGATACCTCCAGTACTGCTTTTGAAAATATAGAAGTGCCTTAACCACCCTGATTTTTGCTTCATTCATGTTACCATATGAAGCTGAAAATTAGCCTTCTAAATTCTGTGAAGAATTGTGTCGGAATATGGATGCTGATTACACTGCATCTTTAGTTTGCATTTGGTAGGATGGTTATTTGTACTATATTACTTATACTGAGCTATGAACATGGGAAATATTTTCATCTTCAAGTTCCTAAATCTTTCACTTGCTTGATCAGACATACCCCATGGTATTTTATATTTCCTGAGGCTATTCTGAAAGGTATTATTCCCTGATTTCTTTCTTAGACTGTTTGTAATTTGTATATAGAAGGGCTACTGATTTTGTGTGTTAATTTTGTATCCAACTAATTGCAGAAATGTTTATAAGCTGTAGGGATTTCTTTGTGGAATTTTCAAGTTCACTTACTATCATATCATCTGCATTGACTTCTTGCTTTCTATTTGTATCTCCATCATCTGCTCAGCTGTCTTATTGCTGAAATAGACTTCAATCACAGTATTAAATATGTATGTTGAGAGTGAATAACCTTGTCTTGTTCCTGACTTTATCACAATTGCTTTACATTTTTGTCCATTTAATTTGATGTTGGCTATTGGCTTTCTGTAAACTGCCATTTTGTTATGTTGAAGGTGGTTCTTTACATTCTTCGTTGCTCTGGGAATTTCATCATGAAGGGCATTCGATTTTGTCAAAGACTTTTTCTGAAGCTAATGAAATGATGATGTGCTCTTAGCTTACAGTTAGTTTAGATGGTAGATTATATCTATTGATTTACAGATGTTGAACGAACCATCCTTGCATTTTTGGGATGAAGCCTACTTTATTATGGTGGTTGATTTTTTTTTTGATTTATTCTTGGACTAATTTTGTAAGTATTTTATTAAGAAATTTTGCATTTATGTTCATAGTTGAAGTTGGTCTGTAATTTTCTTTCTTTGTTGTGTGTTTATGTGGTTTGGGTATAAGGGTAACAGTCACCTTATAAAATGAATTGGGCAATGTTCTTGTTTTTATTTTGTGGAGTAATTTGAAGAGTGTTGGCATTAACTTCTTTGAAAGTCTGGTGGAATTCTGCACTAAGACCATCTGGCTCTGAGCAGTTTTTGCTTCAGACACTTTTAATTATTGCTTCCATTTCATGAGGGATTGTATATATGTTTTAATTGCTTGTCTGAACTTGATTTAACTTTTGTAGGTTGAATGTATTGTGAAAATTATGGCTTTCTTTTAGATTTACCAATTTAATTAAATATAAGTTTTATAAGTATATCTCTAAGAATCTTGAGGTTTCTTGGTGTTTCCTGTTGTTACATCCTATTTTTTCTATCTAAATTTAATTCCTTTGTAATGTTGAGTTTTAATCCATGGTGGTCAGATAGGATGCAGGGTGTTATTTTAACTTTCTTTTATCTGTTGAGACTTACTTTGTGTCTGAGTGTTTGATCAATTTTGGAGACTTTAACATGGTTCTGAGAAGAAGGTATAATCTTTTGTGTTTGAATGAAATGTGCTGTAAATCTGATAGGTCCATTCATCTACAATGTCTGTTAGCTCTGGCTTTTCTCTGTTTAGATTTTGTTTGGGTGACCTCTCTATTGACCAGAGTTGGGTGTTGAAGTCTCCCACTATCAGTATATGTGAGGATCAATTTGTGTGTTTTAAACTGTAGTAGTGTTTCTTTTAAAAACTTGAGTGCACCTATATTTGATACATAGATGTTAATAATTGCAATGTCGTTAATGGCGAATCAATCCCACACCAGTTATGTTTCAAAGGGGTATTTATTTTGGGGGGTAAAACTTACATACACCATAAACCGTCAGGAAGGGAGCCTAGTCACTGGAGCAGGAGCCGGGAGCAGGAGCTGGAACCAAGCACCAGAACCAATAGGCTGAGCGGAGGCTTGCCGCTCTTCTTTTAAAGGGAAATATACCACGCCCCAGTGGGCTGGTATTTCAGCGACTATTGGTTGATGGAGCAGAAGGTGCTCCTGCAGCACCTCCCCCTTTTGTTTAAGTATGAGAGTTCTAAGCCTACTACGAAATTATATACAGTAAGTACAAACCTACAAAATTATATACAATAAGTACAAATATCCTATTCTAACTAGCTAAAGTCTTGTATAATCAATGACTTGGCCAAGTTATGAGAGGAAAGTAGCTACATTTATCTAGTCTTCAACCCCATAGAAGATCCGAGAAGGGAAATAATGTTACCTGCGTAATTAGGAAGTGCAATCAAAGAACTTCCAAAACATGCAACAAATCACAGAGACAACTGGCTACCTGGGCAATCACCAAAGACCTGTTTGCAGCGTTGAAGCAACCAACTTTGACTAAGGCCTAGGATAACTGACAGATTATTTTTAACAGGCAAGAGATTTTTCAAAACCATCTTACCCTGTCTTGGCAAGATTTAACAATTCTGTTTATCCATTTCCGGATACCATGTATTTGTCAGTAGTTGAGGTATGGGCAGTTCCTTGCCCAGAGGCCAGTTTTGTCAAGTAGACAAGCTCCAAGTGGAGTGTCTTTGGTGCTCAACAATCTCTTGGGAATAGATCGGTGTTGCCAGGAGTGATTGTATCTCACTACACAGAACTCTAAGATTAAATTAAATGCCATTTTCTTCAGCTTTTCGAAGAGGTTGAAGGCTATTTATATATAATCTCTATGTATCTAAAGAACCTGATTAGTCTAACCATAAATATGACAAACATAGATGGCTATTGATCTACAATTCTTAACATGTATCTAATTTAAAGACTAAGAGAATAAACAACTGTGCAATAAATGAGGACAATGACCTCCAAATGTAAACAATAAATATCAATACATAAACAATATATGAATATCTGAATCAGAGGTAGAAATGTACACTGCAATATGGTATACATATATCAATACAATATATATCAATACATAAAAAATGTTTTAAACAGGTAGAAGTATGCATACATACAATATTCAATATATGCCGATGTAGTTATCTATAAACAATAACTCACAAATACCATTATTATCTATCCAATTATCCCCTTTTTTTCAAAAAGATCCCTGAGCTTATAAAATTCCTTTCCCAACTCTCAACTGTATACTAATTATAATCAATCCCTAAATATTGTTTCTAAACCTAAGGACAAACTTTGCTGAGAGAGGGGACATCGTCCTCTAGAATTACTTCCAGCTGTCATGAGGGTGAGGTTCTTTCTGGAGGATCCTGTGAAAGTAAAATGATGGTTAAATTTCAAGGTCAATGTCTTTTAAAATTGCAAACAGTCTCTGAGTATTTTGTTGAGGTCTGGCCAGAATGTTGTTCAAGATGTGCACCATTTCAACTAACCAAGATGGAATCATCTGTGCAGCTGATACCTGAAACAGGACTTGTAGTAGCACTATCAGAATCATGAGGTCATATCAACCGAGTGGAGTTGTTGTTATGGAGGCCCCATCTTCTTCCTGGAAACTTCAAATGTCAGTGCAGAAAAAACTCATTGTTCATTGTAGAAAACTTAAACATTAATTATATAGACATATACAAACATATATTCAATGAAAGGTATGATAGACATATTCAATGAAAAGTATGATAGATATGAAGAAAAGCAAAGATGTTTTCTAAACTCATATTTCTTTCTGTCTCATATCATGGCTCTTGATATAAGAAACTCCAGAAACTCTGGGTTTTTCTCCTAACAACAGGCTTGGAATTAGAGAGGGACTGAGTCAAGAGTCCAACTCCAAAACCAGCTCTATAAATTCAGAAATATGATTTAGTATATTCCAGAGCTTCATACTCACAGAACCTATTCAGTTTTCTTGATAATCCATATTGGGTAGTTATTTTTCCATCTGTCAGTATTCAAACATCCAGGGTCCTTTGAATTTTTCAAAGATGAGTGTTTTCCTGTGGAGATAAGAACAGAACCCTGCCCCCATTCTATGTTTTTCTTACCACCTGTATGGCTATCATCATTGTAGATGCTGTCATTTCTCCTTTCCAAGAGGTTTCTTCTCTTCAGATCTAACCTTTATTAATTTTGATGGTATCCACAATTTTTCTTCTCCTGTGGAAACAAGAGCAAATTGCTCTTAATGGAATCTCCTGGCTTCCATTAAGAGGTCAGCACATCCTTGATATAAACCGGTTGATTTAGTTCAGCAGACTTTTCCATTATCCAATGTCTTTCTGCCACTGTTGTTTCCTTCTCATTAGCGTTAAGAAAATTCAAGGTTAATAAGGCGTTATGTAATCTATTTCTGGGGGCATTTTCCACCCCTTTCTGTTTATTTAACATATTATTTATAGTTCGATTTGAAGAGACTGGGAGTATTCTGGGAAGCAGGAAGCTCTCTTTGCAGTTCTGCCCAGACCACCGGAGAGGAAAGATGTAAACTGCCCTGCTGGAAAAGGTACTGAGCCATGCGCTAACGTAGATAGGGATAATGGGTAATATAAGTTACAAGGACGAATAAGAAGCCTGACCTAATGGGCCAATCAGCTTTATAACTTATAAAGATCTTTGTGTGATTGATTTTCTCTGGGACTTGCCAGCTGTAGGGTACCAGGCGTGACAGGTACCCCAACAAGCCGGCCCTCATGTTACATGTCGGCTTGGTGGATTTTTTTACTTTTATGAGTATGAATTGTCCTTGCCTATCTCGTCTGATTAGTTTACTTTAAAATCTATTTTGTCAGATATTAAAATGGTTTCATCAGTTTGCATGTTAGGTCCATTTTCTTGGAATATTGTTTTCCACCCTTTCATCTTTAGGTAATGTTTATTTTTGATGTTAAAGTTTGTTTCTTGGATGCAGAAGAAGGATGGATCGTTTTTCTGCATCCCTTCACTGAGTCTGTGTTTTTATTATGTGGGGAATTGATACCATTTATGTTGCTAGCTATTAGTTACAGTGTTTGTTTATTACTGTTATTTTATTATAATGTGGACTCTGTGCGTGTGTGCTTCCTCTTTTGATTTGTAGATTTAGAATCATTTATTTCCTGTGTTTTCTTGGATGTACTTACCCATTTTAGTTTAAGATTTTCTTCTAGTGCCTTCTGTAGAACTGGATTTATAGATAGTTATTGCTCAAGTATGTCTTTTTAATCATAGAAGGCCATTCTTTCTCCATCTATTGTTATAGAAAATTTTTGGAAGTATAGTAATTGAAGCTGGCAACTTTGGTCGCTTAGAGTCTGTGCAGCATCTCTCTAGACTTTTCTGTCTTTTAGATTCATGATTTAAAAGTCAGGTGTTAATCTAATAAATCTGTCTTCATATGTTAATTGATCTTTTTTCCTTGCAGCTTTTAATATTCTGTGTTCTGTACATTTGTGTTGTGATTATTATGTGCCAATGGAAATTTCCTTTTTCATCCATTATTTTTGGTGTTCTGTTTGCTTCTTGTTCCTTGGGAAGCATCATCTCTAGGTTAGGAAATTTTCTTCTATGATTTTGTTCAAAATATTTTCTGTCCTTTGACCTGTGTGTCTTTCTTTTCTCTAGTCCTCTCCTTCTTAGATTTTTATCTTCTCAGGATGTCCATATTTCTTTGATATTTTGTATCTGATTTTTTTAGGTATAACATGCTCTTTGACTGAAGTATTGAGTTCTTCTATCATGTTTTAAGTGCCTTAGATTCTTTTTTACACCTCTTGTATTGTGTTGGAGAGGCTTGCCTCAGCATTCTCATTTGGATTCCTAAATTTTTAATTTCCAAAATTCTCCTATTTTGGGTTTTCTTTATTGATTCTATTTTCACTTTCAAATCTTGAATTGTGTTATTCATTTACTTTCACTGTTTTTTGGACTTATTCACATAATCTTTAAAGACCACTATCACATTCATGAATGCAATTTATAGTCCCTGTCTTGCTTCGACTATGTTACAATTCTCAGAATCTATTGTAGTAGGGTGCAGGGTTCTAGCAGAGACATAGTGTCCTGGAAGTTACTGATTTTACTTTTCTCTGGTGTCTAGACATGATTAGGTGTTGAGATATGGTCTTGCCTGTGTTGAGCTGTGCATTTTTTCCTTTGTTTCTGTTGCCCTATCTGGTTCTTAGGATAATGTGGTGGCTGTGTCTTGCCCAGTAGAAAATTGCTGATAGGTGTGGCCAATTGGACTTCCAGGTAAAATGTCTTTCTAGGTATTAGGAGTTGACTTTAGGAATAAGGATGCCCTGTGGAAGGACACTTAGTGGGTGCACATGGGGGAGAAAAGCAGGGTATTCCCAAGGATCTGCTTAGTGTACAGGGAACTGAAGCAGAGAGTGAGGAGAGACCACAACAAATGGTCTGTTAAAGAGCTGGGAATGGGACTGGAGTACTGGATTTGGAGGAGTGGAGGGAGAAATGAAGATCTGGAGTTAATCTACCTGTTTTCCTGGTCAGAGAGGCTTGTTGGTTAACAGGGACTGTCTGTTGTGTTTCAGACTAGGAGAAAGCATTAATTGAGGGAAGGGAAATTTGGGACAGAAGATCTTTCTTATCCCTGGAGATGAGGGCAGGGAGGAAGGGGGCATAGTAGGTGGTTTGCTACAGAGAAGAGGATGCAGATTGGGAAATGGATTTAGAGGAGAGTAGAGAGAAAGCTTCAGTTAACCTGTTTCCTTGAAGAGTGTCTTTTGAAAGCTAAAGTTTTCTAGGTCCATTTTTCTTAGTCTTATTGAGAGTCATTTGCTTTACTGATTGTTATAAACATATATTGTATATAATTTATTCTTGTTGTTTTAGAGCATGAAATTGTTTTTATAATTGGAAAAAGGTTTTACTCCATTCTTTCTTCCATAAATTGTTATAACTTAAAATTATAGAATATTTCAAGTTTTACTATATTATGCACACATATACGTATAGACCTTCAATATTTTTATTTATTTTTTGCAATTTTCTTACATATGTAATGGAGAGTTTTAATTCTATCAACCTTATACTATCTCCTTCTGGCTTCCCCAGAATCCCCGAATTTCCCTCTTTTTAAATTTATTTTTTAGTTTTCTATATTTTTCCATTCAATTATTTACAGTTCCTTCCCTCTTCCCAATCCCCTCCCGCTCCCCCACACCCCCTCTTCCTTCTCCCACCCTGCTTGAGAGAGGGCCCTGTTGGTCCACCAACTGAGGCAGTATGGCTGTTCTAATGGAAGCTCACCAAATCCAGCTGAACCGGGTCTGAATGAGCATGTGATCAAACCAGAATCCTCTGATTGTGACTGACAATGGGGGCTGACTGAGAAGCCATCGATAAAAGCACTGGAACTTGTTTTTACGGCATGTTCTGGCTTTTGGGGACCCTAGTCTATATGGATGCACAACTCCCTAGGCCTGGATGTAGAGGGGAGGGCCTTGGACTTCCCAAATTTCCCTCTTTACAGCAAAAGGTTTCAAGAAGATTTTTGAAAAATGAGAAAACTTCACAAATTTTAAATTTAACAAAGAAATGAAAGCATTTGTTTTCCCAATTTGCTTGTGCTTTCCTTTATGTAACTCTAGACTTTATAAGATTCTTGATATGAAAAATTTCATTAGATACTTAGATTTCATGCTTTCCCAAACATATAATCAGATACCTAAACTCCATTCAATAAAGAGCCCATTCTCTCTGGTCAATTTACAAGTTATAATTACTGAATACTAAGTTCACTTTAATTCTTTTCCACGTCCTGCTGATCCTATAGATTTATGCTAGCAAATTTAAATACATAGCTGCAATTTTTAAAATTTGGAAAATAATAAAACTTATGATATATATAGAAAGTACCTCAGGAACATAGGACTTCGTGTTTTTAGCTATTTAAATAGATTTTTAAATTAAGTTAAAATTGTAAACATTGTTTCATGTCTACTGACCTTCCTATTTTCTAGTGAGACAAGTTGAAACATTTTTACATATCTACTAGAGTTGACAGATCCTAGACAATATTTAGAATTTTAAGTTCACTTAAAAATAGATATAAATAACTCAAAAGAAAACAAAGCCTTTTGTGAGAACTTAGTTTGTTTGGATGCTCACCTTCCTAGAACTGGATGGAGGGGGAAGGACCTTGGACTTCCCACAGGGCAGGGAACTCTGACTGCTCTTTGGACTGGAGAGGGAAGGGGAGGGGGGATGGGAGGAGGGAGAGGGAAATGGGAGGAGGGGAAGAAGGGAGGAGGTGAAAACTTTTAATAATAATAAGAGTAAATAGATAAATAAATAAAAAGAAAACAAAGCCTTATGGGATACAGAATTATAAAACTTATTAAGCTACTATTTTAAAATTGTACTGATCGTTATTCTAAATAAGAAAACATTCTGAAATAAATTATAAACAAAGTGGCAAAGAAGTAAAATTGAAGGGCACTATAGGTTAAAATAAATGGAAAACACAAAAGAAATAAACATTGATTTAAACAAGAACCTCATTCACTGTTAAATATTAAATTGTAGACATCATATGTATAAGAATAATATGGCAATTAATAACATTCATCAAGCAAAGTACCTTTCATAGACCTTAGAAAGAATAATGACTATACAGTTTATACTCGGGAACTCTGAATAGAAGATTTGTTTTTTTGTTTGTTTGGTTTTTGGAGGTAGGGTTTGGTTATTTGTTTTGAACCTGAAGATAAAATGTTTATAAAATTAAATAAAAAGCCTTAGATTTGAACATTTTCAAAAATAAAATGAGCTACAGGAGAATTTGGAGTGAAGAATTCAAGGGGCATAAAATTTAAACTTTAGGATGAGAAGGTGTTGCTTGATCACATTTCAAGATGTAATTCAATGCATTATGTCTAGAAAAGTATTTTAAAATCTTGTGATAAAATCTGAATATTCAATTTAGTCTCCATTTTAAATATATCTAACTCTAAATACTATGTGACTTGAAGTTCATAGAATCCTTCATTTTTGGTGATAAAAACCAAGAAATACCTAAGTGGCAATTTATTGGTTGCAGAAGTGGTCTCTTTTACTTTTTATTTTCTATGAGTCATGAGTCTATTTAATCAATCTTTTTTCTAGGTAGTAAGTTAGTCAGAGAGGAAAAACCACTATTTAGCTGGCAAAACAGATATCTCAAGCGTGTAATAAAAAATAAGGCCATATATGAATAAAAACTTCATCCTTCAACAAAGAAAAGAAAAATTTAATAGTGAAAAACATAGTATTGCAATTTCCATGATTCTTAACATGTCTTTCTAATGGATGGTTTTGACTTGGTGCAGGGTTTCATGGGAGTACTGTAGTTGAATGGTTTTTTGTTGTTGTTGTTGTTGTTGTTGTTGTTTTTACAGTTAGGGAGCAAAATAAAGTCAGTGAGTCAGACACTGCAGTGGTATCATCCTTGATATTTCAGTCAACATCTGCCCCCAACTATGTTCAAACTCATATGAAATACCTTATCAGTTCTAACATTCCATTCATTTATCTCAAATACGCATAAGCCATCACATTTTAATAAAGCTTGTCTTACCTTGCTGTCAGGTATTTTGCTAGAGAGTAGAGGATGATGAAAAGTCTACGGGCTGCACATCTGAGCTCAAATTGAGACCACAGTTTTAGAGTGCAAACACAATTAGCTTGCTGGTATATGTATACAGAAATTTTAATTAGTTACCTTAATGTTTCAATGCCAAAGAAAATGAGATTGGAGATTTGAGCCAAGAGAATTCTATCTGCCTGATTTAAATCAGGTGCTTTCTTTACTTTCAATTAATAATTCCATCAAAAGTGACCTCAGATGACTTATAATTTCTTTACCATAATAATTCTTTACGTGATCATTATTTTTATGTCAAAACAAAAACTATAATTAATGATTAGCTAGTGTGATAATTTTCTTAAATATACATAAGATATTACAAGGCTTTTAGAAAATATGACTGTTTCTATGAAGATCAAGATAATCTTGCTGACTTATTCACAGTTACTATGTCAGTCAAAGAATATAGGTTAATCATGGCCAAGCCTTGCTAATATCTTAAATAGTAATGAAGAGAAAACATATTTATATATACATCTCACATTAACATCAACACAACGATAGGCAGTCATAAGTGTTTCCTAATTCAACTTCCAGATTCATGCCTAATTCTAGGTTTTCAAATGATTTGGGGTTTTAGGGAACAATCATATAATAAACATCATTTGTAAGTTATTTATTTCTTCACAGTATTCACTGAATACATTTAGGAAAGAATAAGCTTAGGATAGGGACTTGGGGGATGTAGAAAGCCATTTAGTCTTGCTGATCTTGTAGAATATAGGCTGAACAGAATCGCTGCTTACAGTCCATTTTTCTTTGTGTATGCTTTTACCAGTTAAAAATTTTATATAAAAACAGGACTATTCTTGACAAGGTCAGTTGTAGCTGCATTTTAGAAAATAGGAACTTTTTTTTTAATGAGACTAGATCAATATAAAAATGTTGTGATGAGGATATAAAATAGGAGGGGAAAGTAAATTTTGGAATCAGTCTGTCTTACAATGCATTACCAATACATACTTATGAAGCCAGAATGATAGTAATTACTTTGAGGGGAAAATAACCTCTATTTCTGGAGGTGAAAATCATTATGGATTTACATATTAGTATATCTAAGCTCCAAAAATCTGCATTTTTACAGCTCAGTATTTAAGTTCACTTGAGTTTATGAATCCTTCACCTACTGCATGGTCAAAATTATACTTAAATGGGAAGTAATTAGAGCACCAGGGTCAATTCTGGGTCAGCTGAGAACTGTGCTAATGAAGGTAATTGTTGGGTAGAGCTAGGTGTTAGTCTGCTTACTTTCTCCGACTCAGGAGGTAGTGTTGTTGGTTTACAGTCCGCATAATTGTGTAATAATAATCCCTTCCTCATATCTTTCTAATGTCTGAAATGTGACTAAAAAGTATCCAGGCTATTTTCTTAGAAAGCAATTTTTACCAGCAAGAAAACAGTATGAAACCAAACATTAGCTTTTTGGTTGTTTGCCTCATCATTAGCAGAAAGTCCCCCTAGAGACTGTGAGTCTGCTGCAGTAGACACATAGCAGATTGCGTTGTCTATTACTGATTAATTAATTATAATCCTTAGATTACCTAATCAAAGTAGCAAAATAAAATGCAAGCAAAAGAGGAAAAATAATGCTCTCCAATGATATTCAACTTTTCTTTGTTTGACTACTTCCAGTTTACAAAGAAGAAAGTTTCCATATGACCTTTTCATACCACCTTAGTTTTGAGTAATCCCACTCAATTCCCTTTCCCCAGCTTCCTGCTTACACGTTTCTGCCTCAGCATTCGCTCCCTCTACTGTTATATCACACATGTTCTGTAGCAGGCGTTTTTGGACTGCCATTTCCCAAACCATGACATAGAAACTTATTATTATGAATTCTTAGCCTTAGCTTAGATTTGTTTCTAGCTAGATTTTTTGTAACCTACATTAACCCATTTTTATTCGTCTATGTGCTTCCCCGAGGCTCATCCACCTCAGCAATAGACGCTCCATCCTGCTCTCCTGCTTTCTCCATGTCTAGTTGGTTGGCCTCTGACTGGGTGGTCACCTGCTAGCAGGCTGGCTCCCCTTTCTCTCTGCCTGCACACCTCACTTTTCCACTTTCTGCCTAGCTATTGGCTGTTCAGCTTTCTAGTAGACAAATTAGATGTCTTCAGCAGACAAGGTGAGACCTCAACACATCTTTACATAGTTAAACAAGTATTTCATATGGCAGCAATGTCTTATTATCCTTCTGCTATTTTAAGGCCTTCACACTCATGGGTTTTGTTCTTGTCTTTTCAATGTTGATTCTCTAACTCAGTTTTCTTATTTTCTTTTCCCATTCTAGAATGTTTTGTCTCTGTGCAACTGCCATTAGCTCTTATCTCTGTATCTACAGACTTTCACCTTATGCCCAGATATAACACTATAAATCTTTCCACAATGAATAAAAAGATGACTGTAGACAGAAAGTTTCTGTCCCACCCAGTCCTGCATCCATTCAGTCTCAAAGAAACACACAGAGGCTTATATTAATTATAAACTGTTTGGCCTATTAGCTTACTTAGGCTTATTATTAACTAGCTATTACAACCTAAATTAACCCATAATTCTTGTCTGTGTTTAACCATGACACTTGGTACATTTTCTCAGTCAGGCATTCTCATCTTGCTTTCTCTGCATCTGCCTTGCAACTGAATTTCTGCCTTTTCTCTTCTCAAAATTCTTATAGTCTGGTTGTCCCATCTATACATCCTGCCTGACTACTGGCCAATTGGCATTTTATTAAACCAATACAAGTGATAAATCTTTATTGTGTATAAGAGCATTATACCACAGCACATGAGTATCAAACTGAGGGTAGTGGCTTAATGATCAAAGGATAGTGAAATGCTTCAACAAAATGCCTAGTTGAAAGAATAATATACAACTTTATGAATTCTTTGAGAATGTCAGTGTGTTTTGAGCAAATTCACTCTTATGCCCTCCCACAACTTTTCTAATATCTACCCCACAAATCCCTAAAACCTACCTTTTTCATGTTCTCTTTATTTTTTTATTGTTTTTATTGAGCTATACATTTTTCTCAACTCACCTCCGTAATTTATGATACTTATGGATGTGGGACCACTCATGAGAGTGTAGGACCACTCACGGGAGTATTTCTGACATACCATGCCTTACACATTTAAGGGAAACTAGCTCTCCTTGCTCAAGAAGCCACCAACTGCCAATAGTTCCATAGCCAATGGTGGATGCTCTTGAACTCCTGCCTTTCCCAGTCTAGAATGTTGACTGGCTTGCTCTCATGCAGGCCTTATGCAGGCAACTGTAGCTGCTGTGAGTTCATGAGTGCAGCAGCCCTGTAATATCCACAAGACACTGTGTTGCTTTAGTCTGTCACAATCTCATGATAATCCTTAAGACTTAGGGTTTTTCCGGGTGACGTGATATACATACTCCATTTGTGGCTGAGCATCCCACTAACACCTATTCTCTGTGATCTGATAGTGATTTTCTGCATTAACTGACATCCAGTTTTCAGAGGAACATTCTGGATGAGGAGTGAAAGCCACACTAATCTATGAGCAGGGATATATGCACTTAGAGGAAAATTTAATACACTTTGCTGTCTATTAGCAAAAGAATAGAAGTAGGGTCACCTACCCCTAGGGCCCGCAAGCTTCCTAAACATTGGTTCTTGACCAGACTTGATGTATCAGACATCTGTTTCTTTCTCTGAAGTAGGTCTTAAATCCAATGAGAAATCAGTTGCCTCTATAACATCAGTGCCATTATAACACCTATGGGTTATCTTGCCATACTAGTCATTATTATAATTAATGGAGGTCACAAATGGTTAAGATCAATGGTGACTTCCGTTATAACCTAGAAACATGAGCAGTCCCTCTGGTTGTTATGAAAGGTAGCAAAAGAATGTTTCTCTAGATACAACAGGATAACTTCATGCATATACTCACAACACTTTGACATCAAGCACTGGACCTGCACAAACTCAAGCCAGACAAAATTCTAGCATGGAAAGGGGAAGTAGGTATGCAATCCTACCATTAGCTGAGGAACTATTGGCAATTGAGAGTCTGATTTCTTTATGACTGTGGTCCCTGGTAGGTCAACCACATTCCAGTGAATGCTCAGGCATCTAAGTGTATATGGGCGCACAAAGTGGACTTCATTGTAAAAACAAAAACAAAAAAACAAAAGGACACAAAGTTGGGTGGTTAGAGAAGGAAAGTGGATTTTGGAGAAGTTAGGGAAGCAGAATGGATATGATTAAAATGCACTTTATACAATTCTCAATAAATATGAGAATAAAAGAAAACACTCACAAAAGTATTTTAAATGGGATTTTCAATAATAACTTTTATGGATGCCAGCAATAATAAGATATGATAAAAGAAGATCCAGCATAACCCCTATATAAAATATAAAATACTAGAAAAGTATATAAGGCTGGCATGTAGATAATAAGATTTCATTGATATAAGAGCCTCAAGTCAATGAAGAGACCAATTATGTTTGTGAAGGAGAATGCCTAAATGGCTGAAGATTTTGTCCTGCCAATATTTACTTTACTGATTTTGTTATAATGTCAAATGTCATTTTTTCTTATTCAAAATCTCAGGTAATCCTAAAAATTGTTCTCATAGAGTAAAGAGGGAAATGACAATATATAGTCTATAATATAAAAGGAAAAATGAAATTGCTTTACTACATCTTTTTTTTAATTTTTATTGATTCTTTGCAGATTTCACATTAAGCATCCCAATCCTGTTTATCTCTCCACTCCTCTCCCTGCATCCACCCTCTGCCCTTGAAATCTCCCCACAAAACAAGACAAAATTTAAAAGAAAAAACAACAACAACAAAAAAACAGAGTAAGCAAATGAAACAAAACAAATAGCAAAATAAAATTAAAAACAGAAAACAAAAAAACAAACCAAAACAAAACAAATGAAAAAAAAAAAACTAAACAGCAACAACAAGAAAGAGAGAGTGTTGTCCTGGAAGCTGTAGTGTGGCCTGTGGAGTCACACAGTAATGTCCTTCAGTCCTTTCATGTTCACTTGCAAGTGATCATTGCCATGAGTCATTGGTGCTGACCACTCAACGTAGCATGGCCCTAGTTGCGGCACAACTTTTAGACACCAAAATGGTCACAGGTGGCAGTCCAAACGTTGGGCATCTATGTGGCTCCTGGTTGCACCATGGGCCACCAGACAACAACACAGACCCTGGCTCTGGTAGGACCATGGACCCAGACATGGTTCTTGGCATCTGCCTGCCCTGGATGTCATCATGACCCGAGGTGGCAGTGCAGATGACTCAAATCAGCCCATCCTCAGGGCAGCATGGTCCTCTGATACCAACCTGGCCCCAAGTGGCAGCCCAGACCACAAACTTCTGCCTGGCCCTCAGTGGTGACAGGAACCACAGACATCACTTCATGTTCCCTCAGCTGCTTCAGGGCCTTGGACCAAGACTGGTCCTTGATAATAGCCCAGGCCCAGGAATGACCCTGGACTCAGGTAGCTAACAGACCATTCAAATTAACCTGTTTCTCACCGCCCTCACCTCTACAGATCTGCCTTTCCCCAGCCCATGTTCCACTCCACCTCTCTCTTCCACCTACCAACCCTGCACCTGTTCACCATAATAGTGTCTGACTGCCTGGAGCCATAGACACCAAGTCCTTGAGACTTGCCCCTGAATCCCCACTCCCAGCCATGCCATGATTGCTGTGTTGCAGCCTGGTGTGGAGCTGTTGCAGTTGCTGCTGGGACTCTAGTCCCAGGCCAGCTCCTGAGTCTTGTCCCCACCAGTCACAGGCATGACTGGAGCTGTTGTGTCAGGCCCAGGACAAAGTTGGCTTTACTATACCTTGAAATGTGTTTATTCGTTATCATGCAAAAGAGATCCAAACAAGCAGAAAATAAGCAGGCAGAATAAACCAATTAAGAGGGACAAATGCAGATACTATTATCTTTTCCTTGTAGGTGGAGAGTCAGAGCTGACTTTCTCGGGCCTGAATGGGGAAGTCAGCACAGAATTGTGCATAAAAATTGCCTGTCTTAAAAAACGAAACAAAAATGAAATGGAATAAAGGTGTCACACCTGGGTACACTGTAAAGCTTCAGAAAAGTAGCTGTAAAATGTCAGATGTTCTCCCATACAGCTCAGCTTCCAGGAGGAGTTGTGATAGTCACTCTAGATTACCTGGTAGTCTACCTTATAGGTGAGGACTGTGCCGATCCTGGAGATGTAGTTTAAGGTCCCCAAGGCTGCTTCCATTTGCATTTAAAATAAGCTCACTGGCATAAAGCTTTCTATACCTGTCATAAGAGATTCTGCTCTCACCCTGACATTCCTAAGAACAACCTACTGATCACAGACCAGGGTTTAGACAATGGCAGGAGGAAAGACAAACCTTGAAGGACAACATGCTCCAGTCCTTCTGGAAATTCGTGTTCTGAAAGGTGATGCATCGGCCTTTGACTAGTGAGGTCTGACTTGGCCACTGGAAGGATGAGATTTTCATCTGTGAATCTGCATTTTATATTTGATAGTTTATAAATGTCATAATTCAATGGTGAAATTACTTATAGTACAGTAAGAAAATGGATTATTTCATAAGGTATCAAACTGATTGGTTTTCTCATGCCTTTTATATAAATTGCTTCATTTCTGAATAAGAATTGCTCTTCTGGGAGCATGAAGTTATGAACATCGATCCAATTACTACTCATTTAATATTCCTTCTAACCGAAATATTTAGCACAATTTAAATCATCATGTAGTTTGTTGTAAGACTCAGTCTTTTAAAACCAACCATAGAATCACAAAAGTAATATAATTTTATTTGTACAATTTTGTGGCTTAGTTTTTGATTATTACATTAAAAGCCATACATATTTTTATATAATGTGACACTATTCGTGAAATGATCAAAATAAATTTTGGGGTAGCAATCTTGAAGTTTGGGTAGCCTCATTTCCTTTCAAATACAATCATCTTTAAAGTATGTAACCATATATGTTTGATTATATCTCAGTTTACAATGCTTTGCCATGGTTAATATCTGCAAAGGATACATAATTTTCTCTAAAGTTGTGAAAAGGATTCCATGTTCACCAGCAAGTCTAACCTGCCCATATAATAACATAGCCTTATGGCATGAGACTCTTCCTCAAGCCCATGTGTTTGCTCAGAATAAACTGAGTAGAACTTTTAACAGGCAATATTACATGAGCAGAATACAAGTTAAAAATGGAGATACTAGATTTATCAAACTCGTTAGCCAATATTGCACTGCATAAATCTGAGTTTTCTATAATAAAGGGCATGGCCATGTAGTGTGAAGCATAGGTCAAGCGTCAACCCTTTCTATGAAGCATTCCAAGACAGCATCCAAACGTGGCCCTTATTTCTGTAGACGCATATGTCCCTGTTTTAATACACAGATGCTTAAGTTATAATCATTTACTTGTCATTTCAATAAGACTGTTTTGTGGAAAAAGCGATCATATTTCTCTTTGCAACCTCCTCACCTAAATGCTCAAAAACACAGTGCCAGCTTGACAAGAGAGACATCAAAAAGAAAAACAGAACACAGGACACAACGGAGATTACAAGTGATAAAACTTACATATATTTTCTGCAGGTTGTGAGATAAAAGTTAGAGTACAAAGAGCCACATCATACAAAAATGTGTGTGTCAGAGTACAACTGGTGTCTCCTGTACTGATCCATGTAATTGCAAATCGCATAAGCAGCCAGCTTGCATCAGGCATCCAAAAAAAAAAAATACTACCTACTTCATGGGAAAGACAATAGTGTGGTATTTGTAGCTTGTGGGAAGAAAAAGAACATGCTAATTAATTATAGCTTTGACTAGATGAATGACATACTCTAATCTTTGTAAGTGATTGTTCCAAAATAATCATTAGGCTATAGAGCCCTAAAGTATTTGTCTGATTCTAATTGTGAACTTATCTGCAGTCAATGAATGAGCTGCCTGTGAATTATTAAAAGGCTAGGCCAGGGGAAATGGTTTAGTTAGTAAATTAATCTATAATGCATAAAATATGAAGCATCTGAAAACACAACCTTTTGGCTAAAGCTTTAGGTCACCAAATTCCATATTTTGATCTTTCTGACATTCAAATAACTGCTAAAAATTCAGTCAATGCTGAAGTTGTTTATACTTATCTCGTGCCAGACATCTAGTTTGACATTTTGGACTGAATTGCCAGAATTGATCCTTTGTCTTAACATCAAGAAGATACACTGATATGATTCACACACACACACACACACACACACACACACACACGTACACATTTAAATCGTAGCATTCTTTTCTGCTGTGTAACTTTGAAGCAAATTCAAGTAACTCTAAATATAACTGTCTTCAAGCAAAAGATGATTTCCTTAGGTTCCAGGCCAAAGAGTCTTTTTGAACTTTTTGTTAACGTCAATTTAAGAACAGATTTCATGCGTGAAATGTTAATTTTAGTAATTAAAAACTCTGTAGGTTCCTATTGGTGGTAGGAAGACTTTCATTTCAGTCATTAAACCCCACCTAGTTACTGACAATTCACAATCTCTGACTTTCTTAAGGAGCCCTTCGGTCTGCATAATGCAGGGAAAGCTAGGAGCAGGCCCAGCATCAGTGTGCTACAGGGGAGTGCCCAGCATCAGTGTGCTACAGGGGAGTGCCCAGCATCAGTGTGCTACAGGGGAGTGCCCAGCATCAGTGTGCTACAGGGGAGTGCCCAGCATCAGTGTGCAACAGGGGAGTGCCCAGCATCAGTGTGCTACAGGGGAGTGCCCAGCATCAGTGTGCAACAGGGGAGTGCCCAGCATCAGTGTGCTACAGGGGAGTGCCCAGCATCAGTGTGCTACAGGGGAGTGCCCAGCATCAGTGTGCTACAGGGGAGTGCCCAGCATTAGTGTGCTACAGGGGAGTGCCCAGCATTAGTGTGCTACAGGGGAGTGCCCAGCATTAGTATGCTACTGGGGAGTGCCCAGCATTAGTGTGCTACAGGGGAGTGCCCAGCATTAGTATGCTACAGGGGAGTGCCCAGCATTAGTGTGCTACAGGGAAGTGCCCAGCATTAGTGTGCTACAGGGGAGTGCCCAGCATTAGTGTGCTACTGGGGAGTGCCCAGCATTAGTGTGCTACAGGGGAGTGCCCAGCATTAGTATGCTACTGGGGAGTGCCCAGCATTAGTGTGCTACAGGGGAGTGCCCAGCATTAGTGTGCTACAGGGGAGTGCCCAGCATTAGTGTGCTACAGGGAAGTGCCCAGCATTAGTGTGCTACAGGGGAGTGCCCAGCATTAGTGTGCTACAGGAGAGTGCCCAGCATTAGTATGCTACTGGGGAGTGCCCAGCATTAGTGTGCTACTGGGGAGTGCCCAGCATTAGTGTGCTACTGGGGAGTGCCTAGCACTAGTGTGCTACTGAGCAGGGGACAGCACTAGTGTGCTACTGGGCAGGGCCTAGGAAGGCCAGCTACCACTTCACTCTGATTTCTCTTTGCTAAGCTGCCACTGTTTCTGACAGGAAGAAACTTAGTTTAGAACAAATGTTAAAAATACCAAGTAACAAGTTAGTTGTGACAGTTTCCATTTGAGATCTGGTTTCTGTGTGAGAGATGATCAGTTCCCAGCTCCTTTTTCTACCTGACAGAGGCTGCAGTGATGTGTCTGATGTGGGCCAAATTCCAGGTAGCTGCAGCTCACTCCTGTCTCCTTTAGCTGGGCTCCATCCTTATCTTTCTTTTAATACCTAGAAATCCTTGGGGCTGATATTTCTTACAAGGTGACTTGAGACCCTTTTAATGAGGTTCACATTTGGACCTTGGGGAACATGGGCTGCTGCCTGCCTACACACACCTACAGCTGCACTTTGCTTTTCTTCCTTGTTAGACTCATAGCAGACACATATCACATGCATAACCTTGCTTCTTGGCCTCTGCAATGTGAGCCTGATCACAGTCCCTGAATTCTCATAACTTAGCATCACTTTTCAGACTCCCTAAAGAAGTGAAGTGAAGCCCCTCTCTTGGGGAAATAAAAACCCGGCTTGGTGTGCAGAGCACACCAACAGATTTTAGAGTAGTTCCTCTCTCCAGTGTCTAAAACACAAATCTATTTCTTTAGAGATCTTTCCCTAGTAGGTTAGATCACATAGAACTCCATTTAGATGCCACCCATGACAAACACGGTTCCTAAAAGGTGCAAGATGTATAATCAGTTATTGTTCTTGATGGCCTCTACTAGACTTTTAAAATGTTAAGTATAGAGTATCGCTCAGTTTTAATCCTAGGTTTTATAAAGAATAATATTGGCAAGATGTTGCTAATTGTCTTTACTTTATTTCCTTGAAAACAAACAACAAAAAAGAGATTGAGTATTTTTGTTAAATCTGTAAAGGTCAGTAATCCATTTCTCAGACACCAACCCAATAAGGCTTTAAAATAGTTTAAATCAATTTTGGGTGTGTGTTTAATGACATGAAACAATGCTTCTCCTTACATACTACCAACAATGCTCAGTATGGTATGGACAGCTTGCTCCACGGAAAGCTCCTGGATTCTCTTCACTGTCTCCATTCATTCCACAAATATGTGCTTAGCTGCAGTGTGTTCAGGATGTAGAATCTCTCTCAGCTCAGAGTCCACAGTATTTCCTACCCTTGACCTGGATCTGCATACCAGCTGATTGCACTTCAGTGTAAGAAAGATGTTTCCATGGTCCTGAGAATTGGGGTTATTTCAAATCTGTTTCTATTTCTAGATAATTATAATTATGTTGTCATTTCTTATTTTCTGACAATTTTTAATTATTTTTTGTATTTTTGGGTTAATATTATATTTCTCATTTGTTACTTTTCTCTAAAATGTCTGCTATGCCTCTTTTTGCTCTCTTTCAAATTCACAGCCTCTGTCTCTCTTAAGAAATTCCAGCCTGACAAGTTGGCTTGTGCCTATAATCACAGCACACAGGAGGCCGAAGCCGATGACAGCATGTAGGAGGCTGAAGCAATAAGATTTCAACAAATTCAAGGGCAGCTTGATCTATAGATGAGTTTCAGGCTAGCACATGCTGCAGAGTAAAGACCTGTCAGAAAAAAAATCCAAACTTAAACAATATTAAAACAGAACAAAGAACAATCCCATCTATTTCTCCTTCTCAGTCACTGCTATTTCTTACAAGTCATACAAGCAAGGATACATTGGCATTGTGAACTCTCAGTGTTTATGGTTAAGAGCACTAGTAACAATATGATAAAAACTAATTGATTAAGGTAAAAATTGAATGTAGCACTTTCTTGCTTGCTTTTTAGGAAAAATAACAATCTTAGAGCTCTGGGACAGAAAAATATTGCTCTGTGGTAGAGGACTTGACTATTATACCCATGGACCAGTGATGTGGGATTCCCTCTGCATGCTGGAATTACCACTAATGAATAAAGAAAACTGTCTCAGCCTGATAGGGTAGGACAGAGCTAGGCAGGGAAAACTAAACTGAATGCTGGGAGAAGGAAGACAGAGTTTAGAGAGAAGCCACGTAGCCCCACCAGAGCCAGATGGAACTTTACCTGGTAAGCTTCTGCCACGAGGCAATACATGGATTAATGGAGATGGGTTAAATTAATATGTAAGAGCTAACCAATAAGAAGCTGGAGTTAGCTGGGTGGTGGTGGCACAGGCCTTTAATCCCAGCACATGGGAGGCAGAGGCAGGCAGATCTCTGTGAATTAGAGACCGGCCTGGTCTACAAGAGCTAGTTCCAGGACAGGCTTCAAAGCCACAGAGAAAGAAACCCTGTCTTGAAAAACCAAAAGAAGAAGAAGAAGAAGAAGAAGAAGAAGAAGAAGAAGAAGAAGAAGAAGAAGAAGAAGAAGAAGAAGAAGAAGAAGAAGAAGAAGCTAGAGTTAATGGGCCAAGCAATGATTTAAATAATATAGTTTCTGTATGATTATTATAGGAGTCTGGGCAGCTGGGAAATGAACAAGCAGCCCTTTTTATAATGGACCAGGATCTAGTTCTTCACACAACAAAAATAAATGGAATGAAATTGTCCAGATTATTAAATGTGCCTTTTTCATAGCTATTGGCAGACTGGGGTAACTGAAAATCTCTTAAGGATGGGGGTTGAGTGTTGATAGATAAACTCAGTGTGAAGAGAATTAAATAGACTTAAGAATCAGCAATTGTGGGGGATTCAGTGGGTAAAAGAATGTGCTATCAAGCCTCACAAGCTGAGTTTCACCCCTGGTACCTAAGAGACAGAAGACAAGAACTCACTTGCTCAAGTAATACTCTGTCTTTTGCATGAGTGACATTGCACACGTGTGCATGCATGCATACACTCAGTTAAAGATTTTGTTTTATTTTTTAATGAAAGAGGAAGCAGAAATGGAAAGTTTAAAAGCATAGGTAACTAACAGTCATAAAAGAGAGTGGTAGACGGGAGAGTAGGTAGGCACTGAAAACAGCATTAGACATAAAAGCAAAAGCAGAAATAAGCAAATCACCATAATTGGGGCTGTAGAGCTCAGAGTCTGGATGCCCACTATGGGGTAAGGCCATGATTACTAGGTAGTTGCAACTGAATGCAACCCGAGTAAAGGAATTATACAACTTCATTTTACAAGAAATCATGCAGCCATTGAGATGCTGTCATTCTTCAGTACTTCATGGTGGGGACTCTAAGCCAATCCTCCATAAAGTGAAGTCCTACGAGCATACCTCCTTTACTCAAAGATCAGCTAATTCTCACAAAAGTAACCAAAGTGCCCTGGAGATAAGATTTTCATTATGTTCTTTCATTCTTTAGTACAATGGGAACAGGAGAATTCTAGAAAGGAAGAAGCCCATTCCTCTACAGTCCTGTCCAGATACCAAAGAAGCAGGATGTGACCTACCCCAGTGAAAAGGGTGCTGAGGGATGTGGCTAACATATACTAGAATAATGGGCTAATATAAGTTATAAGAGCTAATACAAAGCCTAATCTAATGGGAAATCAGTTTTATAACTTATATAGACCTTCTGTGTGATTCTTTGGGACTTGCCGGCTATGGGAACTGGGCAGGACAGAAACCCCAACAAGCAGGACCTCATGTTACAATTGATTTTTTGGTTTTTCACTTCTAGAAATAAAGAGACATCTAGGTAGACTTTTCTCAGTACCTGACACAGATCTAAAAATGAAGAGGCAGGTCGCATTGCGCAGAAAGCATTACAAATGGGAAGTCAGTTGTCATCTTAAAGCCATTTAGTGGTGTTCCAGTCACGTTAGAGGAGGGAGGGTAATATTGTCACTATAAGCTTTGTCATGTGTAACAGTGGGAAATTTTTCTCTCATTTCCAGGATGCATGGGGAATAAACTCAAATAAACGAATGACTGAATCTGAATTTATCAATGTTCTGGTCCTCATGCCTCTTCTTACCAGCGTTTTCCCCTTATAAAACACAGCTTCAGGAAGAGGTCTCCTCCATACACTGCAGTACACAGGTTACAGATATGTTAGCCTGCATAACACAACTGCATACAGTTTACAATCCTGAATTTAATGGAAGACAATGGCAAGTTGAAGGAAATCAAGGACAAGAAAGGACCCCTCCCATCATATAAAGACTCATGAGTAAATAAATCTCCAATAGGATAACAATATTTTTCTGTCCTTAATCCATCTTGCTATACCCCTTTGCTCCATTTTCAGAAGATAAAAATATATAGGCTTAAAGAAAAAGAGAATCCCCTTCAAAGAGATCCTGTCTCTCTCACCATAGCAGCCTTCAGGACGTAGATGATCTAAATCTGTCCTGGGGATATTGTCATTCACACTTACCATCCCACCGATAATAACTATAACCTCTGGGTATAAACAAACAAACAAACATGGAGCTGCAGAAATGGCTCAACAAACAAGAGCTCTTCCAGTACACACATTGGATTGCTCACAATCACCTATGCTCTAGGGGGATCTAACACCTCTGGGCTCCACGGGCACCTACACTCATAAACATGGACAGACATACACCATATAATTAAAAATAAGATAAATTTTAAGTACCTAAAATGGAGGCTATAGAGATATTGATTCTTGCAGAGGGCCAGGGTTTGTTTCCCAGCACCCACACGGCAGTTCACAATTGTCTGTAACTCCAGTTCCAGGGCACCTGACGCCCTCTTCTTTTCTCCAGAAAAGCACACACTTGCTGCACAGACATGCAAAAGACCTGTGTGTGCTATTCTTGGTGCCTTTCACATCTGGTTTGATGTTCCTAGTTTTCACTGACCCTGAAAGAGGGCTATAGGTATGGGTAGACAATTCCTCTTCTACCATATTTTATTCTTACTGTGTGACTCTCAGTTTCAGGCCCAGGTCTCATATTTACCATTAAGGCTTTACCAGTAAATTGCGCTATTTATGGACTCTTTACAGGGTCTGTCTTTGGAGGCTGCCCCATCTGACACAGCATTCACAAAGAAAACTGCTTCGTTAGCACAGGAATCACAGCATTGCGTTTCATTGCCTTTTTCTTGATCATGATCCCAAGCTAAGAATTTTTTATTTTTTTATTGATTTTATTGAGCTATACATTTTTCTCTGCTTTCCTTCCTGACTCTCCCCTCCCCTTCAACCCTCTCTGATGGTCCCTCTGCTCCCAATTTACCTGGGAGATCTTGTCCTTTACTACTTCCCATGTAGATTAGATTCACGTATTCTAGTTCAGAATTTTGCTTCCATTTTGAGTGCATCCTCACCCTCAAGTGTAAATATGAATATTAATTTTCTATGCTGATTTTAAACAACCTTACGTTAGATATAGTTTCCGGCTAGATCAAAATCTCTAATAAGTTTTCTCAGTATTTCACTCCTAAGTCACGGGATATTTGTGTACTATTTTTCTTATGTTGAAGCTGTTGAGGGTGTGTGCCTCTGTCACCAAATCCCTCTGTTGTGGATATGTTACCAAGCTTACCCACTCAGCACCCCCCTTGTCCCCACATTGCCTGCTCCTTGTTTATGAAATCTTGGTATAATATACACCTCTACATACACCCACTAAGAAGACCCTGTAATCGCTGTCCCTACCAATTAGCACACAGTAACCCTGAGTCAGCTATGGTAAAGTGTGGAGAAAGCAATATGTGCTCATAGCAGCCAGGCTCAGGAGTACTCAGCTGAGGCTGAGTACACTGAGTACTCAGTGTGGCGGTTCAGGGTTACAGTCAAATCCCATTTGCAGTTTAGATTGTTGCCATTTAACTCATGTTCTGGAAAAGGAATATTTAAAATTGCTTCACAAAATCCGATTCATTAGTGCATATTTTTTTTTACTTGTGGTGTACATTATACAATTATTAACTGAATCATCACTGTTAGTATCATATTTTCTGGCACGTAGATCAAGGAGTAGAGATCAGTCATTTCTAGAGTTGGAGCACTAATGTCTGACTGCAGGACTTTTAGTATATGTAGGCATCTAGGATAAAGTATTTTTACCTAAGCGACAGTATATAACAATTAGTCCTCACAGTTCTAGAAGCTGGTAATTCATTGCTTTGTGAGAGCTCGCTCTGTGGCTCACAGAGAATGATTCCAGCTTTAGCCTTAAGTCAATAGAAAGAGGCTAATTAGCCCTTATAAAATCCCACAAGTTGATTTTATAAGGAGTATAATCCCCCCCCATGACTATGCCACCTTGACTTTCCAGGAGTCCCATCTCCTTCCTAATGCCATCACATTGTTAAGTTGGGTTTATCACATGAATTTTGAGGGGCACATGCTACCCCACAGTTTATTAGTGGCTTATACAGCTGCTTCATGTATGCCCTTCCAAGGCAGAATCTTAGTTTCTGGAAAATAGGGGAAGTAAAAGTCCAAAGACTTAAAATTACTCCAGTGGGACTGTTATACTCCCTCTATTTTCTTACTAATGTAAACTCTATTTGATTCCAAATAATAACCCCATATAATTTCCGTCGGTCTGAAGGGTCATATGGTCTGACACCATTATGTGATGTTGGTTTTTTATTTTTTAAGACACTTAGATCTTTATGTTTTAAATGAGAAGTCTTAATTCAGTGTGCTAGTTTACAAATGAACATTAGGAAGGCACAGTATGTGAATTGAGGAAACTACATAGTTTTCAGCTACTTATAGTAGAATCAGTAGTAGCTATCATAATACAGCTATAAAATTTACAATTTCACCCAGTACTGACATTGTGAAATATTGTACAATTGTTTAAATGCAATTTAGGCATTTAAACAATGCAATTCAGTAAGCTCTAGCATATTCAGAATCATGCATCTATTATTACAATAAATTTTAGAAATTTCCATTACCCTTTTTTGATTCTTGTACCCATCAGCTGTCATTCTCCATTTCATGCTAACACCTCAGCACTAGGCAATCACTAATCTATATTGAGTTCCCATGCCAGCTTATAATGGTTATGTAAGACAAACAGACCCTAAAAATGCATTCTCTGTGCAATGTTGTTCTTTTGCTTTGTACAATATTTTCACAGTTTGACTATGGCACAGACAAGCCAACATTTCATCATTATTAAAAAATATCACTCTAACGCATGTACACCTTGTGTTTTATTGAGTCTTATATTTTATCTGTATTTCCACCTATCCTGTAATTTATTATGGCTGAAATATTCATTTACAATATGTATTTTCACTTTTGATTTATGAATTATTTCAGAGTATGCTATTTAACTTATCGATACATATTACTTCCCAAATTTCAAATTGAATTTTCATTTTTAAATCTTTTTCTCCCAAATATCCATAAAGCATAGATTTTTGTGTGCTCAAAGGCAGTTAAATTTTTCCTGCGTTGCCATAGTAATCTTTGAATTCATTTATTAGGATTCCCTGGTGAGCCCAAGGATAAATCTTAGTAATTTTACCCCATGGTAGTGTTCCGTGTGGGACCACAGTGGCCAATTAGCTCAGTGTTGTCTCAGAGTCGCCAGCATCCTTTCCTTGATTCCCACCCAGTTCCCATTGTATCCAAGAATGCCCTAAGCCTTGAATTTCCCCACATTCTGTTTTTTTTAAAACCAACATTTTTGCCATTATCACATCTTTCCCTGTAGGCAACATGACAAATCCTGGAATTCAGAGCTACAGCTCAATGGTGGCCATCTTCATTCTGAGGCAGAATGCTGAGTAGGAACAGTGTCCTTAGCACACACATTCCAATAAAGTTGTGCCAAGACATATTAAGACATTGAGGTCCTAGAGTTCTTGGTCTTTGATGCCTGGCTAGAACCTCCACTTTACAAGTAGACAGTAGCTATGTAAATGAGCCTGTGCATTTTGGTCCAACTGACCTGAAGTCTACCCTCTGCCATGCATAGCTTAAGGAAGCAGCAAATATTGACACCTTGCTGATATCAGAGATGCAATGTTCACTGGCAAAGGTCTGATAGTAAAAGGAGCCCTGCCCTGTTACAATCCCTGCCTGCTGTGGTGGGGATCTCCAGTCCATGTTCAGGAAACAAGCTTACACCTAGACTCAAGTGTGACAGGCCAGCCCTTCTTACAGAGTCAGTACACTTCCATGATTAGTTTGGGCTTTTAATCATTTGCTTAATTTTATTTGAACAATTTTCAAGGTCTCAGAATAATTTTGTTTGAATTCTAAGTAATTTTTTACAGTTAACAATATTTTACTTGGAAACAGGTCCATAGACTTATTCCTAGTATCTATTCTGAAATTTTTCCCTTTAGCAATATTTTCAGGTTAAAAATGAGAAAACACACACACACAAGTGATTTGCCCTGCTACTAATAGTTAAAACACTGTCTTTGATTTACATTTTGCTGTGGCTGCATGGAAACATAGTAAATTTCATGCCTAAACATAAAAAATACTCCTTGTTCTCAAGCTGTACTTAATTTGGTAAAATTATTGCCTCCTAATTTATAATTGCTTTCTAGTGCTAGTCTACCAGTGTTATTAAAAGCCTTTACAAAGACACCTAACAAATCTAGTCTAGCTTTCTGTGGAAGGCCGCTGTGTATGAAAGAGCTTTGTTTCTATAACAAGTAGAAAATGCACATCTTTCTGTGATTTTGGTTTTATTTCTCAGTTTAGATGCTTGATTTATGTGAATGGCTTTGCAAAATACATTATCACACAGGCTGGCACAATGGCTCAGTGGATAGAAATGCTTCCTTCCAAGCCTGACAATCAAAATTCAACCTCTAGAGTCCATATGGTTGTAGGAGGGAGCCAATTTTTCCAAGTTGCCCTCTGGCCTACAGATGAACGGGGGTACCAACATGGATGCTCATGGGCACACATTACATAAAATATTGTTTAAAATTTTAAGACATATCATGCCATTCTAATGATGAAGAAGAGAAGCCACATTTTACTCAGCTCAAGACTCTGAGCATAAATGTTCATAGGTCCATCTCTTTTTCTGTTAAATTATGCAACGTTTTAAAGACTAAATTAACAAATGCAAACTACTTAAAAAGAATCTGTGGCTCACACTGTTCACTCAGTAAATATTGATGGTGGCTGCTGAATTTTATTTTTGCTGTTATATTTGTGGTGGTGATTTGTGTGAACTCTGGTATCTTGGCATTGAACACAAGTTTAGCGACAGAACAGTTCTGTCTGCATGAATTTTGATTTTAAACTATAAGAAGAGTTTCATTTTCTTTTCACTCTAGTCATTATATGTTTCCTGGGAGAGCAAAGATATAAAATTAGCATTGGCTCATATTCAGTCCTTCACAAAGGACTGCTTTTGATACCCTCACCCTCTGATTTAAAGGCTCACTTAAATTCAAAGGAATGCAGTCATGTCTTTGATTCCAGCTCCCATCACGAAGCCATCTTTTTAGAGATGCCATTGCTTAGCTTCGGAGCTGAATGGAGTCTCTGTCTGAAAGCACTCCATCCACGTTTCTAATCTGTTTTCTATACTGATCTCTTTGAGATTAAACAATCTTAAATCAAAAGCATTATTTGTTTGAGGTTATAGAATGGGCTGCAATTATTTTAGCATCACAGATATCTTCTGTATTCAGCATCTGGAACAAGTTTCCTATAAAGGAATCTATGAGTACAAAAGAATAGCAGAAGTATTAAATATAATAAACTTGGCTTCTATTCAACTTTGATGTTGATTTTCCAATAGTTTGCTTCCATAAGGTATGATGTTGGTGTTTTGTGTCTGCAAGCATTACTAGATATAAGATCAAGATAGCTGGCTCAAATTGTGAGAATCATAATATTTTAATTATTATTTACAGGTATTAAAATAAGTAAAATCTTTTTTAAGTAATAGAATGAGATTTGGGGAAGAAACTTCTGACTCCACTAAGGTCTGGGACTAATATGACTAAATTATTCCTATTTATTCAGAAGCTGTGTTGGAAATTGTCTTCATAAAATATTTAAAATTGTTTATTTAGTTCTTGTTCTTTTTTCCCAGAAATTAGCTCTTCCATTCTTTCCTCTCTCTGACATCTTCAAGCTTCCCCAACCCAGTGTTACTCACAGATCTGTCCGACCGCAGATAACTCTGACAATTTTGTTCTCTGACTTTAATTTCTGTATCTTGTGTTGCATGTCTAGTAAAATTAGTTTTCATTAGACTTTTCAAACGTTGTCATTGTTTTAACCCTTGTTCAAATTCTTACTCTTTATGCCATCATTCTTCCTTATTGTGGAACAAGGAATATGATTGTTCTTAGAGACTGATGGTCACTCCTCAGGATCACTAGGGTTTGTAAGCATTTGCTTATTTTTGGGTGGTATTTATTTCATAAATAATTGTGGTCTTTCTTTCCCCAAAATAAAGAATGCACATTGAGCCCAAAGATATTTTTCTAAAGAAAACCAGTCTAACTTCAGACATTACTGGGAGACTGCCTTCAGGAGCTGTACTCATAAAGCAGCACTGGGTAAACATGAGCTGAACAGGTACAGTTGTCAAGTTCCAACGTGGACAAAGAGAAAGCCCTGGAGTCTCAACATCTACAACTCTAGCCAACTCAGGAGTGCTGACAGTTGGAAATACAGCCTTCCTCGGGGGAAACCACACCAGTTGGTAACCCAATAACAAATGCTCAGTCTTGAAAGCATTCATACATGTAACTGTCTGAACAAATGTGTGTGTGTGTGTGTGTGTGTGTGTGTGTGTGTGTGTGTACAAATACACAATTAATAAGAATCCACAGGGAAATAGGGAACAAATTTGAAAAATAGCAAGGATGCATATATAAGAGAGTTGGGAGAGAGGAAAAACAAGGGATATATGGTACTCTTTATATTCATAAGAATTACCCTAAATTTTTCTGTAATTCTTTTTCCTATGGTAGGCTTATTTATTATTTCATAACATATTATTATTAGTCTTATAATAATGAGTTTATGACATGTGCAAATAATTATTTGTTTAAGTGAATTTTTTTTTGGAGGGAGATGTTGTGCATTAATTTTCATCTAGAAAAAAATTCTTTCTCTTTCCCACAGGGTCAGTCCCACTGACCCTGGTCAGTCCACAGACTTCACTTTGAGTAGTGTTACTATAGGTAACACTATAGAGTTTCAGGTTTAATTTCATTGGAATCCACATCGCTGAGAAAATATGTTGAATGGATATCCCCAACAAAGAGAAAATAGACTTAATCACTTTCGCCTAAGAGGAAAGAATGCTTATACTGCTGGGAAGATAAAGCTGCAACATTTTGTTTGTTTGCTGACAAAACCTCTTCTTCTGTGGGCATTTTGGCATCTTGAACTTACAAAAGATGTTGATTTTCTCAGCTGAAAATGTTGTGGATGCAATCATTGTGTTTTTCTCTCCTAGAAGTAAGCATGCCATTATGTTTTAGAAATTTTATCAATCAAGGTACAGGTAAGAAACAGAAATAAGCACCGTGTTTCCAACAAGGTGAAATCTAAACAGACAATCCCTACACAACATTAGGAAGCGGGGTGTAGCAAAGGCACCTGCAGAACATCAGAGGGAGGTGTACCTGACAGCCTTCCAGTAATGCGGGAATAATGTTCATGAGCTCACATCTCCTGCTAGGCTCCTGGAGGTTAGCACTGCAAGACTCCAAACTGCTAGAAAATTGCTATGGACAGCAGGACTGAGAACAAGCAGCGAAATTCAGACACCGATAGGAGCCAGACAATTCTCAGTCACCTTGTTTCATCTCGAATCTAGCAGTAGAAGCAATTGCCAACAGCAAGCAACAACAGCCACTATAGTCAAAGCTGAAAGCATCTCTGTTCTTCTAGCCTTCGAATTACCTGCTGAGGATCCACATTAGCTGAACATATATATCACAAAGCAAGCTAGGATGGAAATCTGGAAAATGTAGCTGGCAGATTTCTACCTATAACTTTAGAGTAGAGAACGCACGGTCGTAAAGAAATATCCATAACACAATTATCCCCCATTTGGCTACTTGAAACATTACAGTTTTTACCGAGATTTTTTTTTCTACTTAAGACAAACAGTATGACTCACAGCAGATAACCCAGTTCCTAGCAAATAACAGAACTCAGGAACTCAAGGATCAAAATGATGCTTTGGGTTAAAGCAATAACAACTAAGAAGGGATGGATATCTAATACCCAAAGACAGAAGTCATGATACGTCCCACAGAAAGATTGTAATTTTCATGTTGTAAAATCTTAAAGGATTGGCAACTTATTTCAGATTAACATAGAATATAGCCTTACTTTTACTAATTAGTCCTCTAACCTTAGGGAGACATTTCTCCCAGGGATTTATGCCTTTTCTACAATATACTGATATTGAATTAACATGCCTCTAAAGTTAGTCTAGAACCTCGGTGCGTTCATGGAATATGTGTGTAATCTAAGATCTTGAGTTGAACTTTGTTCTAAAATATGAGTCACACTTATATATTCTCCCACTAAGTTATTTTAATTTAAGAAACACCCACCATCTGCATGGGCTCAGGTATTGCAACACTTTGCCTCCAGTCCATGGCACTGTTTGGAGAGGTTATGGAACCAATAGAGAGGAAGGTATATGCCTTTAGACAAGCTTTGTGATCTTAAAGCTTTGTCACATTTCCTGTTTTTTCTTTCTTGCTCCTGTGCGTGGATAAAATATGATCCCTCTGCTTCCTTGCGGCCAGACCAGGCTCATACTTCTGCAGCCATGTCCTTTCTACCATGACTAACAGTATCCGGTATTCTCTCAGGAACTGTAACCTAACATAACCCCCTTTCTCCTCTAAGCTGCGTTTGCTCATGGCATCACATTGCAAGGGCAGGAAGGCCACCAACAATCCCTTTTTCTGTACTTTTGAAGATACAATAACTTTTGAAAGGAAATTCTTTCTTTTATTCTTCATTTTTTCAACTTATTTTTCTGTAGTCTTTACAGATACTCTTTAAATATCAGTCAGCTTTTCTGCCATGAAGAATGCCCATCAGCATTGTTTCCTTGCCTTTTGATCAGCATCTATATGAGTCCCTACTACTATTTATATCAAGAGAATATTCCTATAATGCCCTCTTAGATTTCCTTGTAAGTGACCTTCTATTTTTTATTTTCTTTATCTTTCAATTCTATTTTCAAATATATTGAACAGCTTTTCCAGAAAATGGGGTTTATTTTTTATTTGTAACTTTGCTGTCCCACTTTTGTTTTACATTAGATTAGCGCCTGTTACAAACTCTGTTAAGATAGAGTAACAGCTACAGAGCAATGCCTTGAGGTGATTTGTTGACAATTCAATCTTTTTTTTATTATCTCTAAAAGTTAAAAGACCTAGTTTTCAAATACACCTGTATTCGATGCCTATGGTGGGTAGACAATATAGAATTGCTACAGACAGCATTTAACTATGAGGCTTTGCCCAGAGAAGTGGTGCCCACTCACTAGCAAGCAGCATTGGCATCTATGACCCATAAATATATTATATTTGAGGATCCCAGACTCATTCTAAAACAAAGAGCTTCACAAGTGAAGTACACTATGCTTTCCCAGATTGTATCCAGTAAATTATTTCAAAACCAATTAATTAGTTGAGTTCCTCATAGAAAAAGAAAAACAACAGCAGATTACAAACTTCTAACAAAAGGTTCCTTGACTTTACAGTTCAGAAATGACCTGCTTCTATATGGTAGCGTCTGTGTTTGAAAATTACAACTAAATGTCTAAGTTTGAATGAAAAATCCTGGTGCTCTTTTCTGCATTGTATCCAGGATAAGAGCAAAGAATTAAATACTGTGTCATGTGCACGTGGGTGTGTACACGTGAATGACCACATAGGCTAGAACAGGACTCCAGGTGTCTTCATTTGTTTTCCATGAAAAAGCGTCTCTCACTGAGCTGAAAGGTAATCATGTTGGAGTGGGCTGTTTGGTCAGTGAACTCTTCGAATCCACGTTTTTCTTTCCACTAATGTAAGCCATGCCCAAATTAAAAATATATTTATTTTAAAGTATGTATATGTAGGTGGTAATGTGATATTAGGTGCTAGTGCCCGTGGAGACAGAAGAGGCTATCAGATCCCCAAAGCTGGAGTTACAGGTGGTTGTAAGCTATCCAACAAGTATGCTAAGAACCAAACTTGGAACAGTAAATGCTCCTAACTGCTGAGCCATCTCTTCAGGCCCCATGCTCAGCTTTTTATGTAAGTGTTGAAGATTTGAACTTAGGTCCTCATGCTTACAGAACAAGCACCTTTATTCATTGTGCCATTTGCACAGTCCCTGAGGTTATATATCTTCTAATTAACACATATGACTTGGAACTGGGTATTGCCTAAGGAAACCTAACACCTAGTCTATAGTAAATCTTAGTAAGTGTTAATAAAATTAGGCTCCAAATCAAAGCATTATATACTACTTATTATATACTACTTTGAACAAAGAGTTGTAAGTTGTGATCATGTGAAGAGGTACACATGGGCATGGACTGGGCTCTTTGTTTACAAAAAGAAGTAAATAACAAGATTAGTGTTGATGCAACAGTGTTTGATTTCCCCTCTTTGTTACAAGAGCACATCTTTCTTCCTGAATGCATGGGAGGCACTGGATGTTTGGGACATTCATTTTGTCATTCAAGACATAACACGAAGCTGAGCATGACCTTGTATCCCTGCCGCTTGTCAAATGCCTTCAACTTAACTAACTAACCCGTCAAAAGAGGATAGCTCAGACGGAATTATCTTTAAATCCTTAATAAAATACATTAGGAATATGTCCTCTTTGGTGAAGACTCTGGTTTCACTAATGCACACAGGATGATTCTTGTTCCAATAGTAGCTGCTAAAAAGAACATTTTGTTTCTGAATGTTAGTCTGTATTGATATTCATAACTATATCTATGTCAATAGATATAAAAGCTATGATTCAATTTCAAAATATTTGAAACTGGTATTTATAAAGAGATGAGAACTGACCTGGAATTCAGACGTTTCAAATCTTGGCTATGCTAAGACAAGATGTATTAATTTGGATAAATCACTTCATTTTGTTGTGCTCAGTTTTAGGCCTAGTAAAATGAGTGATTTAAACAAAAAAAAAATCTAATAAGATATCTTAACAAATTCTCTACTTCATATTGACTTCTAAGAAATAACAGCAATATAATATGCAAAGCATATTAAGAAAGCAAAGTGTAAAAAATGCAAAGAATTCTATAGTGGATAAATGGAATTAAATTCTAAGATTTTAGTAATTTCCAGGGATGGTGAAAAACTATAGAAAAGAAAGCATGTGTAGTTATAGTCTGTAAGATAACTATTGATGAATGATATGCTACATTGCTAAGATTTCAATGAAGGAGATAGCATAATTTAAAAAGTGATAAGAAAGACAAAATAAATGGACAACAAATCACCAAGGTATTATATCGACGTATAATACATGTATGAACACACACACATACACCATTATGATTAACAAAGCTCTTATAGTCTGGAGAAGAAAAAAAATAATAAACGTAATATTGTTTATTTACAGAAAATATACTTTAACTAGTTAGAAAAAAAGAAATTGAAAATAGCAGCTTGAAACCATGGATGAGCAATTGACAGCACTTGCCACGCTTGCAGAATACCTGATTTCAGTTCCCTGGGCCCACAGGTTACAAACTCCTCTAACCCCAACTCCAAGGGCTCTAACACCCTCTTCTAGAATCCACAGACACCCACATTTCTGTTTCATACAGAATTACAAATATAAATCGTTAACAAATCTTTAAAAAGAGGCTGAAAATAAAAACACAAAAGAGAAAAGTACGTGAATCATGCAAGAAAGAGAAATAATTTTTAAGGAAAGAAATCTAAGCAAAATTGGGGCATTCCATAAACATAAGAATATTTATTTCAATGGAAAATTCAGCAATAATTCTCTATTTGTGTACACCTACAATCTCAGGACCAAAATATGAAAGAATCAGAGGAGAGAGGAAGCAATATC